>NC_083338.1:133051742-133351742 GCF_019175385.1 Lycium barbarum | reverse complement strand
TCGGAGAAGATGACCTGCAGCGGCTGGTGATGAGTCGTGAAATTACGCGATATTCGACGCTAATTCCTTAAGCTTTTGTGACTCCTTAAGCACTTTTGTTGTTACTTTTTGTGTTTTTATGTTGTTTTGTAGGAAAAGATGCCCGAAGAGCATAAAAGAGCAAAATGGATCAAAATGGAACAAAATAGAGCAAAACAAGCCAAGTAGCTGAAATGAGTGATCGGAAGATACCAAGTGAAAAGAAAGTCAAAAAGAGGTCAAACTGGACATTTTTGCAAAACTGTTAAAACTGGACAGTTTTGCAAAAACGGGACAGATTTGCAAAACTGTCAAAAAGTGGACAGTTTTGCAAAAACGGGCAGAATTGCAAAAACAGAAATATGGGGGCAGATTTTGACATTTTTTGGACTTGAAAAAATTGGGGGGAGCTACAAAAGAGAGGCTAGGGCAAAACATTTTCGATCTTTGGTCATTTTGCAAGTTTTGGAGGCTAGGGTTTTCACCTACACCATTGGAGGAGAAGATTGGAGCACTTTAATGAGATAATTCTTAAACCTTTCTTCAACTCCTTGTTTTGTATTGAATATTTTAGTGTGTAGTATTTCATTTCTAGACTTGAATCTCGTTTATGAAAGTATTCTTGATTAAAGTTTGGTTTGAAACTCTTGTTATGCTTATGTATTGAATGATTCTTATTGCTATAGAAGTGGGTCTTTGTTGATTTAATTAATCTCGTTCTTGAATGTTTCCAAAGGGATTAGCTAACCCTAGGACTCACCCATTTACTTAGATTGAGCTTGGAAAAGGAAATCTAGGTTGGGAAAGATTAATTAACAAGAATTTGGGTCATTAAACTCATCTAATAACTTGAGCTCGGAAGAGGATAGTTACTTGAGGTTAAATTGATTGTGCCTAATATCACACTCTAAGGCTTGGAAAAGCTTAGAGTGAAATTCATTGATTTGGTTGGAAGACTTTCAATGAGATTTTAGAAATCATTATCTATTGACATAAACCCGTTCTTAGTTGTAAAATCGTGAAATACATTGGATCGTTACTTGAGTGTAATATCCTATTATCCATGCTTGTGGCCATTGATCATTTTACTCGCTTTCTAGGTAATTTTACATTTCCGCATTAGTTATAATTTTCTCAAAAACCCAAAATATTATTTATCGTTTGGCTTTAGCGTAGTTGGTGAAAGTTCCTTACTTTCTTAATCGCCTAGCATATTGTTCCCTGTGGGATCGACCCCGACTCATAGTTGGGTAAATATATTGCATACGACCGTGTACACTTTCTCTTTGAGGAGTGTATTTGGACGTTATCAGCTGGCCGACGGAGAAGAGAGAGTGAAAAATGAGAGCGAGTTGAGGGAGAGGAAAGAGAGGGATTGAGGGAAAAGATTGATATAATGGAATAAGAGGGAGATGATTTTTGAAATAATTACCCTGGGTAATTGAAATATAAAATTTAGCTATGAGATGTAATTAAAATAAAATGTAACTACTAAATATAAATATAAATAACTTCCTAATGTTCTCTGCACGAAGTAGATTTCCTTATATAAATTAGATTTATGTTAGTTGGGATTTCGATCGTCCAATCGACGACTGTAAATTAGATCACTTAACCACGTGAATATCGAACGTTAATTTAAAAACCGATTATCTAATTCAACCGCCAAACAAAGGCGTTACAGAAATTCTAAAGAAAAGAAGAATAAGATGTCATAATCATTTTTATAACACAAGGAAGAAAAAGGGAGTAACACTCAAATAGTACCAAATTAATCGAAACACAAAGTATTAGAAGGCGAGAATAACATAGAAACACCAAATCAATCCACACTAGAGAGAATTAAAACTGGACACGAAACACATATCTTTTACAGTATTTATTTTAGGCAGTTCATAGCTGCTAGAAATTAAACAAAAATTGTAAAATATTAGTGGTGGCGGTGGTGGTGGTGATGTCCACCCTCAACTTCTTTTTGCTCTTTCTTGGCATCCTTTTTCTGATGGTGTTCATGGAATGCAAATCCAGCAGCCCCAACTGCAGCAGCTGCTGCTATTTCTTCCTCTATCCTGTGCTTGTGTGCATGCTCTTGGTCTTTCTTTGACTTGTGCTTCTCATGCTATTTTTTATTTATTTATCAAGACAACAAGAAATTGAGTAAGAAATTGACGAAAACTGTAGCTCAATCAAGATAAAGAGGTAAACTTCTTAATTTATGGAGCATAGTGCACTGTCAAATAAGGTATTGTACGTTTTTTTGCTAAAATCCATGTATAGAGAACAAAAATGAAGAAACTAAGAAAAAATTTGCTCCTTGTAAAGACTAAAGTGAAAAGTTATACTCCCTTATCTCAATTTTTTTGACATTTTCCTTTTTAGTGTCCCAAAAAAAAAATGTTACGTTTTTATTAGAAATATTGATTTTAAAATTCTCATTTGATAATTTAATAAAATTATTTATAGTTACACAAATGTCTAAACCTTATTTTAGATTACAAGTTTAAAGAGACTTTAAAAAAAAAAAAAAAAAAAAAAACTCCGGTGTACTATCAAACGGGCTCACATAAATTAATTAGGACGGAACGAGTAAACATTAAAATGTCATAGGCCTATGCCACTAGTTAAGATAGGAGCAAATACTTGGGTTCGATAGAATAATTCTTTGAACCTTAATTAGGCTAACTAATTAACTCCATACTACTATATATACTTACTAGTACTCGATCCGTCCCATTTTAGATTTATAACTGAGCACGGAATTTAAGAAATCAAATAAGACTGAGTCCGGAGTCAAAATGGCTTATTTTTACAGCCATTAGATAAAAATAGTATTTTTTTTTTTAGACCAAAATGGGTATTTCGTTGGTTATCCAACGAAATACCCACACAACGTACTGTTCCGATGCCGAAGATTTCTTGCATTTCGCTACATGTGTAGCGAAATGCAAGATTTTTTTTTTTTTTTTTTAATTTTCCTTTGCATTTCGTGAATCAATTCACGAAATAGGCATTTTTAATTTTTTTTTTTTTTGCAATTCGTGTAATTAAATAAACTGTTTTTTTTAGCATTTCGTGATGCAATTCACGAAATGGATTTTTTTTTATTTCGTCAAATTGCAAAAAAAAAAAAAAAAAAAACTGTTAATTTTTATTTTCCTTTGCATTTCGTGAATCAATTCACGAAATAGTTAATTTTTTTTTTTTTTGCAATTCGTGAAATTAAAACTGTTTTTTTTTTTAAATTAAAATTAAAACTTTATTTTGAATATAAATCTAATTCAATTAGATAAAAATATAGGAGAAAGAGTAGTTGTAAATTGGTGAAACTTTAAACAGTCATAACTTTGCGCTCGGATATCCGATTTATGCAAAAAAAAAAATTATTTTGCATATTTTTCCGAGATCTAGCAGCGCAAACTGCCATAGGCCGGGCCGATTTTCTAGAAAACCTCTTTTTTCCCTTCCAATTTTAATTTTCCCCCAAATTGGCGGAAATTTTTTAGTTTTCTTTACTTATATTATGATGACGCGCAATAGACTTCAACATAAAAATTTCGGAGTAATGTAGTTGTGAATGTCAATTTCACTTATGTGGTTTCAATTTTTGAAAATAAAGCTGACTAATTTTCTCAACATATAGGATAAAACTATTTTTTTATCCTATTTCGTTTTTTAATACACGAAATGCAAAAAAATAATAATTATAATTTCCTATTTCGTTGGTATATCAACGAAATACAAAAAAAAAAATTAATGAAAGAAACTGTTTTTTTTTTGTATTTCGTTGATATACCAACGAAATAGGAAATTATAATTATTATTTTTTTGCATTTCGTGTATTAAAAAACGAAATAGGATAAAAAAATAGTTTTATCCTATATGTTGAGAAAATTAGTCAGCTTTATTTTCAAAAATTGAAACCACATAAGTGAAATTGACATTCACAGCTACATTACTCCGAAATTTTTATGTTGAAGTCTATTGCACATCATCATAATATAAGTAAAGAAAACTAAAAATTTCCTGCCAATTTGGGGGAAAATTAAAATTGGAAGGGAAAAAAGAGGTTTTCTAGAAAATCGGCCCGGCCAAACCGCCTTTGCGCTGCTAGATCTCGGAAAAATATGCAAAATCAATTTTTTATTTTGCATAAATCGGATATCCGAGCGCAAAGTTATGACTGTTTAAAGTTTCACCAATTTACAACTACTCTTTCACCAATTTACAACTACTCTTTCTCCTATATTTTTATCTAATTGAATTAGATTTATATTCAAAATAAAGTTTTAATTTTAATTTCAAAAAAAAAAAAAACAGTTTTAATTTCACGAATTGCAAAAAAAAAATAAAAAAAAATTAACTATTTCGTGAATTGTTTCACGAAATGCAAAGGAAAATAAAAAAAAAAATCTTGCATTTCGTGAATCAAATCACGAAATAGGTTTTTTTTTTTTTTTTTTTTTTTTTTTGCAATTTGACGAAATAAAAAAAAATCCATTTCGTGAATTGCATCACGAAATGCTAAAAAAAAAAAACAGTTTTATTTAATTACACGAATTGCAAAAAAAAAAAAAAATTAAAAAAAAAAAATTCTTGCATTTCGCTATACATGTAGGGAAATGCAAGAAATCATCGGCACCGGAACAGTACGTTGTGTGGGTATTTCGTTGGATAACCAACGAAATACCCATTTTGGTCTAAAAAAAAAAACATACTATTTTTGTCTAATGGCTGTAAAAATAAGCCATTTTGGCTCCGGACTCAAATAAGACTTGTGACATGTAAATAAAATGTATATATGCAAAGTTTCAGATATATACCGACGTGGAAATATATGTTAGAGTTCATAATTGAGAAAAATTTACGTACCAAGGCGAAAGCACCAGCAGCAACAACACCAAATTCACCGGCTTTCTTGAGATGACTGTGGTGCTTGATTTCTTTTTCATAATCAACTGGACCACCCTCTTCCTCCTCCTTCTTGTGGTGGAACAGATGGTGATGGTGTTTCTCTTCTTCCATGGTGATTATTGTCTAAATGTGATGACTTTATGAAAGATGTCAATAGACAAGTTGTTGATGCTTTGATATTGTGATTTGTGAACGTTTTCCTAGTGCACTATTTATAGCTGATTAATTGAATAAATCGTATGGACAAGGTCCAAAAATATTAGCTGGCGTGGGTAAGGAAAAAATGTTGTGAAAGGGATTTCAATATTAATAATATTAGTCCATGGATTAGGTGGCACCTTCATCAATTCTTGTGGTATTTCTATTTGTCATCTTGTTATAGAAAATTAAGTTTGATTTCTTCTGGAAGTATTTATTATTAATTGTTTGTGTGAACGTTAGAAATTTCAATATTAATTATTTCTAACTTATTTCGAATTGAACTAAGTGAGGTTTTGACTGGTGGATGTTATCTAACTGTGAAATGTTTATAATTTCCTTAATAAAGAAGTAAGTGGAACAATTATCAAAGGAAAATGTTTTGTAGAAACACGGAGGTATGAAAATTTCCTTTCGCTTACCTAAATCAGAAAATAGAACACATGTGGTTCGGTATTTCCCTTTCAAACTTTTTTTTCCCGTGTGCATGTAGGGGCAGAATTATTCATAGACATTTCTTTTAAAGAATATCTTTATTACTTTCTTCATCTTAATTTATGTGTTTGATACTGTTTAATTAGACACAAAATTTAAGAAAGAAATGAAAACTTTGAAATTTGTAGTCTAGATTCTAAAACAATTGTGTTAGATAAATGTATGACTATAAAGCATCTCATTAAAGACTAAATAAGAAATTTAAAGTTAAATTATTTATTGTTGGTGAAAGTACAAGTACAGTTGAAAAATAAATGAAGAAAAAATAAAAGTTCTTCACGCTCTCGAAAAGAGATTCAAGCTCAGGTAGAATCGTCATTGGTCCAATAGTGACAATCGTGATGTGTTCCGACTAGGATACCACCAGTGGCGGAGCCAGGATTTTCAGTAAGGGGGTTCAAAAATATAAAGAGGTAAATATACAAGAAGCTAAGGGGGTTCAACACCTACCATATATACATAAAAAAATAATTTTAACCTTCAATATACACTGTAATTTTCTGCCGAGAGGGTTCGGATGAACCCCCTCAACTACACTTGGCTCCGCCCCTGGATACCACAACCTGATAACTGGCTCGAACTCTGGATCGGTTGTTGAGTCCAAAGCTCCACCACTAAAAATACCTTACGTCAATAGAACAATACTCTCTTTAATCTTATAGTGAATAAATTAAAGACTAAACGTTTTCCTTTTTTTTCACAATTCTTTACCAATCTCACTTTTACATGCACGCTACATATTTTTCAGACACCAACACAAGGAAGAGCGATTCCTTTTATATAAATATACAATTTATTCTATGAAGTAGATAAGCTGGTATTGGACTATTAGGTAATAAACATGTGTTAAGTAGGTTAGCGGATAAGTAATAAGGTAGATCATGAGTTCGTAAATTAATGAAATTATGCCCACTCCCTAAATCATAGGTCAGTGGTTACAAAGATATTATGATCACTTTCTAGTTTTTATGGCCGCTAAAAAGGATGAAAAGTCGCACCTTAATATTATTAATATTTTTTAATATAAAAAATTCAAAATATATCTTCGACATTTCTAAATATTGAAAGATAATACTTTTGAATTTTTTTATCAAGAATGGAAGTGTGCCACGTCAATTGAAAAAGAGGGATTACAATTTATGTGGGAAAGGAGCCTCATGAATTGAACATAAACCTATCGTTTGTGTAGGTGGCAAATTTATTCATCAACATGATGAGTCGTGAAATTACGCGATATTCGACGCTAATTCCTTAAGCTTTTGTGACTCCTTAAGCACTTTTGTTGTTACTTTTTGTGTTTTTATGTTGTTTTGTAGGAAAAGATGCCCGGAGAGCATAAAAGAGCAAAATGGATCAAAATGGACCAAAATGGAACAAAATAGAGCAAAACAAGCCAAGTAGCTGAAATGAGTGATCGGAAGATACCAAGTGAAAAGAAAGTCAAAAAGAGGTCAAACTGAACATTTTTGCAAAACTGGACAGTTTTGCAAAAACGGGACAGATTTGCAAAAACAGAAATATGGGGGCAGATTTTGACATTTTTTGGACTTGGAAAAATTGGGGGGAGCTACAAAAGAGAGGCTAGGGCAAAACATTTTCCATCTTTGGTCATTTTGCAAGTTTTGGAGGCTAGGGTTTTTCTACAACATTGGAGGAGAAGATTGGAAGCACTTCAATGAGATATTTCTTAATCCTTTCTTCAATTCCTTGTTTTGTATTGCATATCTAAGTGTGTAGTATTTATTCCATTACTTGAATCTTGATTGTGAAAATATTCTTGATTAAAGTTTGGTTTGAAACTCTTGTTATGCTTATGTATTGAATGATTCTTATTGCTATTGAAGTGGGTCTTTGTTGATTTAATTAATCTCGTTCTTGAATGTTTCCAAAGGGATTAGCTAACCCTAGGACTCACCCATTTACTTAGATTGAGCTTGGAAGAGGAAATCTAGGTTGGGAAAGATTAATTAACAAGAATTTGGGTCATTAAACTCATCTAATAACTTGAGCTCGGAAAAGGATAGTTACTTGAGGTTAAATTGACTGTACCTAACATCACACTCTAAGGCTTGGAAAAGCTTAGAGTGAAATTCATTGATTTGGTTGGAAGACTTTCAATGAGATTTTAGAAATCATTATCTATCAACATAAACCTGTTCTTAGTTGTAAAATCGTGAAATACATTGGATCGTTACTTGAGTGTAATCTCCTATTATCCATGCTTGTGGCCATTGATCATTTTACTTGCTTTCTAGGTTAGTTCACATTTTTGCATTAGTCATAATTTTCTCAAACAAAAACCAAAATACCATTTATCGTTTGGCTTTAGCTTAGTTGGTGAAAGTTCCTTACTTTCTTAATCGCCTAGCATATTGTTCCCTGTGGGATCGACCCCGACTCATAGTTGGGTAAATATATTGCATACGACCGTGTACACTTTCTCTTTGAGGAGTGTATTTGGACGTTATCACAACATCGCATTCAATCCTTTATATCCCACTAGGTCCCTATTTGTTGTTTGTTTTCTTCATGACAATACTTTTAGTTGTTGGCCAATCGCTCACGAAATATCATCTTTTTCTCACTCATTCTTCCTTTTTTTTTTTGTTTTTTTTTAAGGAAATGACTCTTATGGTCACTTATAGAAGAAAATAATAATTTAGATCTTTTATGTGTTATTTTCAAATCTCTTACATGTAAAATAAAGATTTCTCATAAAAAAAAATATAAAACTAAAACAAGTTTGTAAAACACCACAAATCAATTGATGTATCCTTTGTAGCAGCCAAGAGTTAATGGGCATGTTTACATAGATGTGTCAAATTTGGCCCAAAAGGTGATTGTCCGTCCAACCTGCTCAAAATTTTATGGGTTGGCTTAAGCTAATTTCACATTGGGCTGATTTTAGCCCAATTCAATATAGCTCATTTTAAAGTGATCTCCAACTTAGCCCAATTCTAACCCTTTTTTTAAGATTTACTTAAATTTGGGTTTATTGCTTGAGTTTACTCTATTTTTTTTTTTTTAATGTATACACTTTTCTTGTATCATGTATCTTATAAGTTTGTAGTGTGTTTGATATGAAGGGAAATATTTTTCACGAAAAATGTTTTGCTCGAAAATATTTACCACGGAAAATGTTTTCCTCAAAAATATTTTTCGCGAAAAATGTATTTCTAGAAAAAAATTTCCACGAAAATGTTTTTCTAGAAAATAGACCCTTCAAAAAAATTGGATCAAGTTGGGCGGGTCATGACCCAACTCATTTTTAGCCCATTTCAGCCCAAGCAACTTTTGGGTCAATATTAGCCCAACCTATTTATCACCTCAGTCCATTTTGATTGGGCCAATTTCAGCCTAACCCGCCCATTTGACACCTCTATATTTACGAGAACTAAAGAAGGACTTTTTTGAGTTTTATTTCTTGAAAATTAAAATCTTCGTGGTATATTCGTGATTGTCGATTTTCCATTGCTAAAAGTAAGAGCAGATCTCAAAGTAAAAGGAGTGCGCAAATAATATTCCTTTCTTTTTGTCATAGAGTTACTGTAGAATCTAAGTTCTGATTGATTATCTCCTTAAGGCTTAAATTAAACTCACATGTGTTCAGACAGATAATCTTATCATAGTAACATGTCTCTCACGATCCTGAAATGATATGCCATATTACAACAACAACAACAACAACAAGCCCAGTAGAATCCCACCATGTGGGGTCTGAGAAGAATAGAGTGTACGCAAACTTAACCCCCACCTTGAAAGATAGGGCGGCTGTTTCCGAAAAACTCTCGGCTCTGATATGCCATATTATACTTTTAATATTATGAATTGAGGTTGGGGTTTACCCGTCGATTTTTATACTAATCAATGAATGCAGGATTTTTTTTTTTTTTTTTGCACATATTTTTATTACTTAACTGTAAAGTTGATACGTGTATCCCCTTTAAAGTAATCGATGTTTTGCCTTATCTTTGACAGGGTCAAACATGCATAGTCAGCAGAACCAAAAAAAGATATGAATAAAACAAATTTGAGATTATTTAGAGAAATCGATTTATTCATACATGACCAATCACTATCATCTTTGTTTTCAGAAAAATGATAAATTTGGAGGAATAAGGTGATTAAATGGATAAAATTGGAGTTCTTTTGTTTTATATCCCTAATGTATGGGTATTTGAGAGATTATATCCTATTCTGTGATTAAGGTTCATAAACCCTTCCCCTCTCACCTCAAATATCACCTATAGTGTAGACCTCGTTTTTTCATAATTTTTTCCAATTCATCTTGGGAACAAAAATAAAGGGTAAAAGTAGAAAAAGTTGAGGATTATATGGGCTTAAATGGGGTGGAATTAGTTATGTGGGTCTTATTTTCATAAGATGTGAAAATATCGTACGTAAAGTGGTATCTCCCACAAAATATGGGATTTCTCACACTCATGAAGGATTGCTTCATTTTAGAAAGGAAGAGAAGTGCATGTTTCAAAGACTAACATCTATGACAAAAGAGAAAAATAAATAATGAAGATGCGGTTATCTAATTACATATTTTTTATTAACATGTGAGGAAAAAACACTAAGTATTACCTAATGTCCGCCTTTTCCGGCAAATTTCCAGCTAGAGCAATGAGAGATATACTAACTGATCAATATTTTAGTTGAACGTAAGATTTGATTCTCCCTTGCCAACTTTCTATTATTTTCCCCTACGCGGTTCCTCTCCTCACCCCATACATTAAAGACCATTTTGGTCATTTTCTCGTAATTAATTTTAGAAGAATGTAAAGCCTTAATCCATGATGAGTTTTTTTTTTCTTTCTTTTGTTTTTGTTGGAAAGGCTTAAAATATATATCTATATCTACATCCGTAATAAAGTTAGGTATAGACAAGGTGAAGCAGCACTTCTCTATGATCACTATTCCTATTTATTTTTTTTCTCCTTTTTTTGCATTTCTTTGTTCATTTCTGCACACAATCTACTAATTAATGGATTAATAGAAGTAGCATAAATACATATATGAATCAAGCTCACGTAGCATGATAGCAGTAACCAAAGAACCTTTGCAATAAAGCCAATTAACCGTTTTCCCATTCCTATTTAAGAACTTTTTAACAGTTAGCAATTACAATAGCATTATGTATTCATTGCAAATTTTATTATGAAATCAATCGACACATATTAATGTGCGCAATATGCTGCATTAAGAACTTGAAATGCAACAGCATGGACAGCAAATTATCTGCCCTTATGGAAGGTCTTTTGCCATTCCCTATTAACGTTATTTTTAGAAGATAGGCAATTATATATTGCTATTTTTTTAATGAAATAATTAATTCACCTATATAATGTATTGAGAACTTAAAAAGGCAAGTATGGACTTGCAACTCTTTGTACTTAAATTCTTAGACATGTGGTGGCCTTATGAAGCTGCTGCAATTGCTTTTGAAGCTATACCACAAATTTTGGCTCAAGATCAGTGGTAAAGGTGATTTGCAATGGTTATGCTAGAAGAAAAGTGTAAGAATTATACAATTTAGATAGACTTTACTACTTTGGAGTATGTGGATATATGAGAAGGCAACGTCAGTTTCGAAGTACTTTTTTGCTTTGTCTTCTCTATCATCATAATCTTATCTTAAGCTTCTGGTATTTATTTAATTTGGTTATAGGAAACGATCGCAAAGAGACAAGGAAGGCGGGATTGATAATAAGAAGTTATAAGCAATACTCTATCGTCTCTCTTTATTATTTCTTTCCCTTTTTCTTTGTATGTTTGGTAATAAGAATAGTTATACTCATTGGTTGCAAGTTTTTACTAAGCACGGAACAAAATAGATATCCAATTATACTCTTATTTATTCTTATACGTACTTCTTCTTCAAATCTTTCAGGTCTGGAGCAGGGAGGGAAAGATAGAAAAGTGAAAACATTTTGATAAGATTGAATTCCAAACATAAGTTAGGCAACTAAAATCACAATTCAAAAACTGTAAGAATAAAAAGTTAGGCAACTAAAATCACAATTCGAAAACTGCGAGAATAATAATCTTTTAACCATTTTGCATGCGTAGATAACTACAACTGTTGGGTCAAGAAGTATGTTGAAACCAGCTCGAATTCAACCATGGAAGCTCAAGAAGCTACAATGGAGGTTCATCAATGGAAGGAAGAGAGGATAGTCGGTTAGAGAGAAGAGAGAGAATTGGGAAAATGTTTCCACTGATCCAACTTTTAATCTGAAGATTACAGTTGTATATATAAAATATCTAATCTAACTAATTCATCCCTAATTCAGTTATTTGTACAACTCATTAACTAACTAACTTCTAACTGATCTGGTACAACAAAAACAACACTATGTACAACTGAGTTTTTCTCTATCCTTTATCTAAATTTCTACACTCCCCCTCAAGTTGAGAATGAAATATGTTTTTCATTCCTAACTTGCCAAGTAGGTAGTCATGCTGCTGATGACTTAATGCTTTGGTGAATAAATCTGCTGGCTGGTTCTGTGTTGAGATATGACTTGTTTTGATGAGGCCTTCTTGTAGTCTTTCCCTTATGAAGTGACAATCAATTTCGATGTGTTTGGTCCTCTCGTGATACATGGGATTGGATGCAATTTGTAATGCTGCCTTGTTGTCACAAAACAGATCAACAGGCAATGTCAAATGCACCTGTATTTCTTTCAACAGCCCAGTCAACCTGTAACGACCCGTTTGGTCATTTAGCATATTGAACTCGTTTTCGCTAAGATAGCCTTTTCATAGTTTTAAAAGATATTCTTGACTTGCGGGAATATGTGGTACGGTTATATAATTGACGGGTAAATTTTATAATTTATCTATTTACTATGTGTGAATAGTTTATTCATAGGAATTTTATTTGCACTTATATAAGATACAAGTTGGTAAATAAAATATTTGACGGTATGACTATATTTTATACAAGTGGTTAGGTGAGTAGGTAAATTGTAGAAATTATTGGGTTGAGTTATAGGGCTTAACCCACCTCTTACGACCCATATATATTAGAAGTCTAGGGTTTAAAAATAATTCATTTACTTTGGGCATGACAAATAAAGAAAAATAGAAACAGTTTGGCACAACTGGGGAAGAAAACCACTGACGGACTCCTCTTCGTGCACTAACAGTTGCACAGGCATCAGGTAGGTTCCATTTTCATATTGTTCTAATATTTACTTTATGCCCGATCATTAGGCCATAATTGTGCCTATGATGAGGGCAATGATTTGGGGGCTAATGATTGTAGCTATGATGGGTAGACTTAATAATTAAGTAATGACTGTGGGTATTGATGAAGTACTGATAGTGGTTAATTATGGGAATATGTAGCTTTAATGGTAAAATGTTGACTGAAGCAAAAGGTTTTGCATGGTTCGGTTTCGGAAGTCACTGTTTTCACCTTTAAATTAATTTCCGATTTTCTCTGTTGTTCATCATGTGCACGTAATTTTTTTTTTCCTTCTTTCATATTGGTCAGGTGTAAATGAATTCAAAAGGTTTTTGGTAATGTACTGGATTCATACGTAAATAGTGGTTCTAAGCTCTTGGTTTTGAAATTCTCCTAAATCCATCACGGTAAAGTTTCAATTTTGATATGTTGGGTCTATATGATTGAATAACAAGAGTATTAGGATATATGAATACCTTCAAATTCATGGTATTTGAATTGTGGAAAGTTAGGTTTTTGCCCGAAGTGAAGATTTTTGGAGTAATTAAAGGTTTCGAGTCATAGTCCTAAGAAGTGAGAACTAACGATTTGAGAGCCCATTTATGGATAGAATTGACTAATTTTATGAATATAGGACCCTTAGGTTATGGGCAAAATGATTTTTAAATAAAATTCCAATTTTGCCCTTCTGGACTCGAGGTCACTTTTCAGGGTGCTTTTTGGATTTCGAATATAAGTATAGCGATATGGGTGTCCATAGATTCGTATTCTAATGTAAAATGCGTATTTGATAGATCTCAATCACTCAGAGGCTCTACGCAAAGGAAAGGAATTGGTTTGATCGTTTGTGGCACTCACTCGGCATTGAGGTAGGTTACGGTCTACTTTAGTTAGACTCTGATTAGGGAATCGTATGTAGTTGTAGAAAGTGACGGGGATATCATGATAGGCCTTCGGGCATGAAGTGGAGGTGAATTCCAATTAGGTTGGTTTTGTCAGCATGTTATGTGGGCTTGTCGCCAAATGTGTTATTTCTGTGATTATCACTTGTTTGTATCTCCGTCACATACTAGTTCACTCATCACCTGAAAAGGAATGGTAATATTGATAATTAGACAGTGGACAATAATATGACTTGTACTTGTTGATTTACGTTGGTGATATTGTTAAGACTGATATCATGCATGGCATACTTTCCATATTATTGTTGCAATGATTGGTGAGGTGAGTGATTGAGAGACTCCGAGGTCTTTGCCGGAGATGGAGAGTGACAGAGAGACTCCGAGGTCATTGCCGGAGATTGAGAGTGATTAATAGCCTCCGAGGTTTCTGCCGGAGAGCACGAGTGGTACATGGACTTCGCGGGTCCCCCATTGGTCATGGCTTTGAGGCACTGCCCTTAGCATGTGTGTACGAGAGTGGAGCGAGAGAGGTGACTATTGCATTGCATTGCATTCATCCACTCATATATTTGACTGATCATTGGTGAATTATGTCTGTCTTGGTTGATTTCATGATTCCTTTATAACTTTACTTAAATATGATACGTGACCATACCTGTTTGCTCTATGTGCTACTTGTTGTTTCAACTTCTTCATGCGTTATCTAATCATTGTCGGCCTATGATGCTTACCGGTACAAGTGTTGTACTGATACTACTCTTGCTGCACTTTTGTTGAGTGCAGAGTACGATCCAGGTTCCAGTTCTACACCCCGTGGCTGATACGCGAGGGTGACATCTTTCAGTCATTCAGGGTGAGCTACTTGGTCATCCGTGGCCCCTGAAGGACCTCCTCTATTTATTTCTGTTTTTGTATTCGACAGACAATATGTAGTCTTCAGGTATTTTCAGACTTATATTTCGTACTATGTTAGCGCTCTTGTACCCTTTGACCAGATTTTGGGGTTGTCATGACATTTGTAGTTATGATAAGTATTTAAGACTTGATAATTTATTTTTATTTAATTTTCCGCTTATTCAACTTGTTATTAGTAATGTGGTTCGCCTACTCGGAGGGATGGTGTAGGTGCCACCACGACTCGCGAATTGGGTCGTGACACAACCACACCAATTCAGTTATAGTTTGTGCCATGCTTCTATACTCAGCTTCAGCTGAGCTTCTGGATATGGTGTTTTGTTTCTTAGCTTTCCAAGAAATTAGAGATGATCCCAACTTGATACAATATCCAGTGACAGACTTCCTTGACATTGGGCAGGCTGCCCAGTCTGAGTCACAAAAGGCCTGTACATATTCTCCACTATTACTTGACATTAGCAGACCAAGTCCTGGTTGCTTCTTTATATATTTGACTAAGTGCAAGGCTGCTTCATAGTGAGATTTCTTAGGTGCATGCATGAATTGACTTAGACATTGTACTGCATATGAGATGTCAGGTCTGGTAATTGTAAGATATAGAAGTTTCCCATCAAGCTTTTGGTAACTCCCCCTGTCTGCTAATGCATCATCTTGAAGTTTCTTTTTGTCTTCTAACACTTCATCTGTGATATTGGCTTTCACAATCTCATCAAATTCAAGACTGGTAAGTTTGAGGTTTTGTTCCATGGGTCTCTACTTATGCTTGGAACCTGATAGGCCAACCTCAGAAATCATTTCAAGAGCATATTTTCTCTGTGACATTAGTATGCCCTCCTTTGATCTAGCAAACTCTATCCCCAAGAAATACCTCAATTCACCTAAATCCTTAAGTTTGAATTTTTTGTGCAGTGCTTCTTTGGAATTCTAAATTTCTATTGGGTCATTTCCTGTGACCAGTAGATCATCTACATACACAAGTATAAGTACAAACTTGTTGTGGATTCTCCTAGTGAATAGGGAGTAGTCATGCTTACTTTGTTGAAAACCAGAAGAAAGGAGGGCCTGAGTAAGTTTGAGGTTCCATTGTCTGGAAGCCTGCTTCAGTCCATATAGAGATTTTAGTAGCCTACACACCTTAGTCCCCCCTTGGATACTAAAACCCTAAGGGAGAGACATATAGACTTCTTCCTCAAGATCACCATTGAGGAAGGCATTGTGAACATTGTTGACACCCAATTTTGTCCCTCCTTTATTCAATTTTATTTACTCGGGCTTCTAAATTTACTGACGAACTAAATACTTTATTTTCACTACTTTTATTTTTAAACATTACGAGCATTACTTTATCACAAATTTTAAATGTTCGTCATCGTTTCATTTTCGGGTTTGGAATCGTTAAATTAATTACAAGACAACACTTTGCAAAATATTTATTTTTTTACATATTAATTATTTATTGTCTTTACATAATATATATTATACCAGTTATTAAATTAGAAGCCCAAAAATAATTAAATAGAGGAGGAAGGATCAACAATTTTCAGCCAAATTAATGGCCCAAAATACAAATACAATATCATTCCCCTACCCAAATAATCAACCCATACATTTTGATTCACCCAACCCATTACCCATTCTCACCCGTCTGGCCCAAACATTTCACCCGACCAGCCCATTACCCCTTTTTGACCCGTCCGGCCCACTTATCCTTTTCCTAAACCCTACCTCTCTTCCTCTTTCTCCTTTTCCTTTTTTCTTTCTTCGCCTCCCTCACCTCTCTCTCCCTTCTCTCCATCCCTCACCTGCCGCCTCCCCTTCTCTCTCCCACGCTCCCCGCTCCTTTCCACTTCCCCTTGTCCCCCACGCTCTCTGCCATCTCCACATCTCCTTGTCCCCCCACGCCTTCGTCTCTCTCATACGCTCCTCTTCATCCTCATTCTATAAATAATGAAGAATTACTCAATTGAAAGGGGGGGGATTCAGTTCTGGAGGAGAGGGACGGAACTTGGTTTTATAAAGGGGGATTTGTGCCGGAGAGAGGGGATATTCAGTATCTTTGGGGATTTGGGGGAGACAACACTCAACCTTTCCTATTTTTGTTTACTCTAAATCTGAGTTTTGTTCAAATTCTCTTGTTAGAGTTTCTTGGAGTGAAGAAAAAAAAATCAATCCTACAAACGCAAGTTTTAACCATCAAAGATAGCTTCACTCGAAAAGAATAGCCAACAAATACTCTATTTTTGGTTGGAAGCTTTTTGTTACTTTAATCAGTTTTCTTCGCGTTCGAGTTTAGATTTCGAGACTTCGACGACCCCATTTCACTGTACGCGAAACAGGTCAGAAATCCTCTCTCTCACTCTTTTTTTAGTTCTGTTCTATGTAAGTTGATGTATTTAGATTCGCCTAATTTAGCATGATTTTGATTCGACGTGGTGATTAGCTATTTTGCGAAGTGGTTCCAGTGGTCCTTTAAGTTTTTGGTACTTTTTATGTAAACGTTTGTTCTCGCATTTTTGTTTCAGCAGTCTTTTAGCTGTTGTTTATCGAGTATGCTAGCTGTGTTTTGTGATTCATGTTTAGTTCGGATGTTTAGTTTACTGTTAAATTTAGCTCAATCAGTATAGTTGTTATTTCAGATTAATGTTTAATTAGTTATCTATTCAATCACTAATATGAGTGTGGTCTGGTCATTACTCCATTACTGCTTAGTTATTTGGCTTGTAAAACAATCAGGCTCATGGGTCTATTTATGACGTAGTCTGGGTCTATTATTATTTAGCGATACATATGATTGGGTCTGATTCGGGTCTGTTTTTCCTGTATTCATTTGTCTTGAAGTATGATTCATGTGGCATATGTTGAACCATAGATAACTTGTCTGGGCACCTATTAACCTTACTGTAAGACTGCCCTGTTGAATCTTGACTGTCCAAACCTTACACTATATAGCGTAAATATATGTATTTCGGGAAATCAGGAGGCTTACTAAATTTTGTTTCTGAGTTGAATCTCTACCAGCATGTTTAAGTTGTGTCTGATTAGTGGGATTAATTGACATACATAATTCGTATAGCTCCAGTGTTTGCTCGAACCTCAGTTGGGCTAATTTGAACTGTAAACAAGTAATCTTTATATGGGGAGCTTTTCTATAGCTCATAATTTAAGCTTAATGTAGAATTGAGGCTGTTTGCAATATCAGTGTGTAGAAAATAACAGCAGCCTTCCAATCTTTTCTCTTTTATTTTTTTTGCTTCAGTCTTTGTTTGGTTCTGTGACTATACGTTGGTTCTGAATAGATCAGCTCGAGTGTGGGGTTAAACATGATGCTGCCTTTCTTGTTAAATCCTAAAATAGGTTTAGAATGTAGTGATGGATTAAATTAGTTTGTGAAAGATACTGTCTGTCCTATTTTGTCACTTGTTTATGAAACTAGAAAATATGACAAGTGTTAATTTCGCTAGTTTCCTGCTTATTTAAATAGTTATCATGAGTTGTTTGGTTAAATATGATGAAGTGTTAATCGTGTTAGTTTGTTGTTTACGTAGTTGATGGAGTTGTCTAGTAAATATGATTATTGTTGGTGCTCAATTTTGTTAGCCTGCTGTTTATACGATGTCGTTGTCTAGTTACTATATACGTTCATGATGATTTGGGAATCCCACAATATTAACCTAGCTAGGACTAATTCATGGACTGCTTTAAAAGTTGGACTTGTGCTGTGTGGTGCCCCAACTGTTTTTCTCCTCTTCTTGTTTTCTCTGAAAAGAAACTGCTCGACTTTCTGCCGGCTTATATATTATCCGAATCTGCTTCATGCTTGCTGCTTCATTAGAAATTTTCCTTTAGTTATTGTCCATAGAAATCCTGCTATTAGAAATTCTGCCTGTTTATTTTCTGCTTAAGTTGCAATGGAATTATAAAGCATGTGTGTACTTCACTTTTGGTTTTCTACCCCAAAATCTCTAGGAAACATGTATGTTGTTTGGGCCTGCATTTACTGGTGAACATGAGTTTCTTTTTTTTCCCTTTAGACTGCTTGTATTCAACTCAGATTGAAATGACTGTTCTGCTACTTACTTGTTGTGCATGAATTTATGCAGTCGGCTGGCACATCTTTAAAGGCTTTAAGATTCTAAATCTTTCAAACCTTTGTGCTAAGTTAGGTTTGGGTCTGTTTCCACATTCATCTAGCCTTTGTTTTGTCCAAACGATGGAATTAAAATTGAATTAAAATATGTATGTTATCACGCTTATATGCTAGGATAACCAGAATACTTTATCACCAAGTTCAATATGAAGCACGAACTCATTTAGCATTTCTTTCACTTTTCCTTCTTGTCATCTCCCTATTCCCCTTCTGATTTTTCCAGATAAGTTAAGATGCATGGCATTCGGATAAGTTAGTTTCACCATAAACTCTTGAGTGGCTGTCATTTAGTTACAAGTCATAGGAAGGGCAAAGCTGTTTGTCATCAGTTATGTGTGGTTCTGCGTATGGTTTGGCTTCTTAAAGTCGTCATGGACTGTGCAAACAATATGTTCATCTGCTTACTGTATTCGATGATCAGTTTGATATTATGTTCGATAGCTAACTACATTTTTGAATCATTCCTTACTCCTTTTAGATGTAGTCTCTTTTAAAGCAGTAACTGGCCCAGATTCCTCTAATAGCGTGTTCAGTCAATTTAAAGCTTAGTTACATGTTTAAGTGTCTGTTGGTTTATGTTATTTTACTCATTTGAAGTTATTTAATCATATCAATAGATGTCTAATCCTTTCCTTTTGTTTTTATGCATGACCATCGCATACGAGTCCGAGAGACTCGTCAACATTGCCTTCTCTCGAGTCAGCCCATCCGCGGCAATCTATCAAAATTTCGCTGGGCCAAAGCCCAGCAACAGTGGACAGTAGTAGTCCTAAAATGGGCTGAGTTCATTCAAATCATTTTACTCCTCTATTTTATTTTATTTTGTGCATTTAATTTGTATTGTATGACTAACACTCTATTTGTTAATTTAGATGAACCCTTAGTGACATTAAGGGGTTTAGTTTAGTAATGGGTAGTTAATTTCACTAATTACATTCACTTCTATTTATATTCTAAACTATTTATAATATCTATAATATTTTTATATATTAGAACAATTGACATACAAAATAGCATGATTACATATTTTGGCTAAAAGAATCATAATTTATGCTTACTATCTTAGAAGTTTAAAACGTCACAAATTTTACACTAACGTTAGCTCATTCTAAGGAATAAAAAGGCAAACTAGTTTCAACGGATAACTCTTTCACTTTAGTTCCTTTCCAACACTTGAAATGTATATTTGTTTTAAAACAACTTTCACACAATATAACATTAAACTAATAATCTTTCTATAAAATCTTTAAAATTTATTTAATGTTAATCTTACATTAACTCTTTTAATTTGTTAGTCGACATAACTTATTTTCTCCTATATTTATAAAATGCTACACAATTCCGCACTTTCTCAGTTTACCCACAACTAAACCCCTTTTATGCAAATCATTATTTTCTACCAGTCTTACTTTAAATAGTGTTCTTATACATCTATCCGTAACTTTAACAATCCTTATAAAGATGTTTTCTTAAATATCAACAAAATATTTCATCTACATTTTTAGCCTAATCGTAAGTCCGGTCGGTTAACCATTGTTAATGGGTCTTAAAGGATGCCTCATACCTTCCCTTTAGACTAATTGAACCCTTACCTAGAATCTTAAGTTTCGCAGACCTTAAACAGAGCTAACTTTAAAAATAACTTTAATAAACTTTAGGTGTCCTAATTCACCATAAATAATTAGGTGGCGACTCCTTAAAATAAACAGAAAATAGGAATCACCAATATGTTGTACTCTACTTTAACCCGGTTAAAATGGGGTACGACAAACATCCATTTGGTAAATAGGTCAGTGTTTAAGGGCAGAAGTAGCAATAACAGCTCTAACAGTAGTAAGCTTAGCAACTGGAGAAAAGGTATCATGAAAGTCAAGACCCTCCTGCTGAGTGTATCCTTTAGCCACAAGCCTGGCCTTGAACCTCTCAACAGAACCATCAGCATGGTATTTAATCTTGAAAACCCACTTACACCCAATAGGAGTGTGACCAAGAGGTAAATCTACAACCTCCCAAGTATGATTTTGCTCAAGGGCCTCAATCTCAAGCTGCATAGCCTTGACCCATCTATCATCTTTAATGGATTGAGAATAGGTGGAAGGTTCAGTGTCAGAAGAAAAAGAGGCAAAAAAGCATTGATATTTAGGATGAGGGTGAGAATAAGAGACAGAGTGGGCAATAGAGTGAGGAGAAGAGGAAGGAAGGGGTGGATGAGCATAATCAGTTAACCAAATAGGAGGCCTAGTGGGTCTGCCTGACCTTCTAGGAGGAGTATGAGTGGGAGAGGGTGCAGAAGGAAGGGGAGAAGACACAGTAGAAAGAGGTGAGGATGAAGAGGAGGGAGAAAGAGAAGAAGGAGCAGGTGGTGAGGCATGAAGAAAGGAGGGAGGAGGAGGGATAGGAGGAGCAGGTGGAAAATCAGCAAAAAACTGAGGGGATGGTGGAACAGAAGAATAAAGGAAATGAGACTTAGGAAAGGTGAAGGGAAAAATGTCTTCCCTGAAAGACACATCCCTACTAACAAACAGCTTAGCAGTAGCAATATCATAGACCTTATAGCCCTTTTGAATAGAGGGATAACCCATGAAAACACCAGGAATGGACTTAGAGGAAAATTTGTCAGAAAAATTGGGCTTAGTAGCATAACAAAGGCAACCTAGAACTCTGATGTGATCAACATAGGGTGGTTTAGAGTGAAACAACTCATAGGGAGATTTACCATGGAGAATAGGACTAGGTAACCTATTAATAATGTAGGAAGCAGTGAGGAGACACTCTCCCCAGAATTTGAGAGGAATATGAGCTTGGAATCTTAAAGCTCTACCGACCTCAAGGAGGTGTCTATGTTTCCTCTCTACAACTCCATTTTGTTGTGGAGTGTGGACACAACTACTTTGATGAACAATCCCTTTTGATTTAAACAGGTTAAGACAAAGAGCATTCAGGAATTCAAAACCATTATCAGATCTAAGAACTTTAATAGAAGCACCAAACTGTGTGGCAACAAGTTGAATAAAATCTTGCAAGACAACATATACATCACTTTTCAATCTCAAAAGGAAAGTCCATATTATTCGAGAATAGTCATCAACAAGGATGAGAAAGTATCTATGGCCATTATAAGTACTTACCCTATATGGACCCCACACATCCATATGAACAAGATCAAAAGGCCTAACAGATTTTGTGGTACTAATAGGAAAAGGGAATCTAGTTTGTTTAGCTAATGGGCATACATGACAAATACAAGGCTTTGAACCAGTAAACAAAGTTTTTATAGTTGGAATTTTCAGCAAGGTGGTGAAAGGGGCATGGCCAAGTCTTTGATGCCATAGAATGTTGGGCTGTGACTGTGTCTGAACTGTAGAAGAAAGGCACTGAGGAGTGGAAGCAGCAGCAGGTGTTGAAGGATTGAGGATGTAAAGGCCACCCTTATGCTTACCAATCCCCTTCACCATGCCACTGTAGAGGTCCTGAAACAGGCAAAAATCAGGATAGAAAGTAACATAACAGTTCACGTCTCTAGTGTACTTTGAAACGGACAACAAATTAAATTTGAATTCAGGAACATAGAGCACATTTTTAAGGGATTGATTAGGGAATATAGGACAAGAACCAATGTGTGTAATATTAGTACTATCACCATTTGGGAGTTGAACTGTTGTGTGGCCAGTAACAAGAATAGGAGATGATAAAAGTTTCAAGGAAGCAACCATATGATTAGAAGCCCCAGTGTCTATTATCCAATGAATTTGTTCAAGAATGGATTTACCTGCCATGTTGGCCATAGCTGTTGACTGAGTTGAGGGATCTGCTGGACCTTTTCCTTCGCACATCATTTTTAACATTCTCACAATATGATCATATTGCTCATTTGTAAAGACAGGAGTAAGGGCAGGATCATTGGTACCATCTGCGTTCTGGACTTCTACACTTGAGGTCATGTTGGCACTATGAACCATAGGAGCAACACTTCCTGAGTTCATGTAGGCATTGTGAGCCATGGTAGTAGCATTGTCATATGCACTCTTCTTCCTATTGTTGAACTTGAAATGAGAGGGATATCCAACTAGTTTGTAACAACTATCTCTTATGTGTCCCTTCATCTTACAGTGGTCACAAATCAGATTTGCATTTGTAAACCTCTTTCCCCTTATGTGGGATGCATTTGCAGTTATTGGACCACTACTATCATTCTCCAATGGTGCTTGCCCTAGCACCCCTGAATGTGAGCTAGATGCTCCATGGATTCTCTGACTCTCCTCTTGAATAAGCATGGAGTAAGTTTGGTCCAGACTTGGAACTGGGTCCATCATTAGAATGTGACTTCTCTGATGAGCATATGTATCATTTAGGCCCATCAGGAACTTCATTAATTTCTGTTGGTGTAGGAACTCAACAAATGCCCTAGACTTAGGACAATCACACCCTGGGAATGGTATGACTAACTCAAACTCAGCCCACAAATCACATAATCTGGTGAAGTAAACTGCTACACTAGATGTTCCTTGTGATAGACTACTAACTTCTCTGTTCAAGTGATACACTTTGCTAGCATTGACTTTGTCAAACCTCTCTTTTAGGACATTCCAAATCCTTTGAGCACTTGAGGAATAGACAATTCCTTTCCTCAGTTCATGTGCTACTGAATTCATAATCCATTGTTGAACTATAGCATTGCACCTATCCCACTGATGTGTTCTAAAAGCATCATTTTCGTAATCTCCCCTCTTACAACTGCCATCAATAAAACCTATTTTGTTCTTCACAAGTAATGACAATTTCATAGATCTGCTCCATTCGGAGTAGTTCTCAGATCCTATAAGCAATTGAGGAACAAGTGTAACTCCAGGTGTATCAGATGGATGAACATACAGCGGATCGTTACAATCAAGCACTTGACTGTTAATAGATGCAGACCCAGTTGCATTCATGGGAGTTTCCGGTGCCATTTCAGTTTGTACAAGTGAATTAATCAACAATTCAACTTCAATCTAAAAGAAATCAAGAAGGAAATCGCAATCGAATAATGAATAGAGAACTCGATTGCACACAGATTTTCGCACAATCAATAGAAAATGAAGAAAAGAGAGAATTAACACTGAATCGATCTTACTTAGCAGCTTCTTGTGGATCGTTGTGAACGCTGCTCTGATACCATGTTGAAACCAGCTCGAATTCAGCCATGGAAGCTCAAGAAGCTACAATGGAGGTTCATCAATGGAAGGAAGAGAGGATAGTCGGTTAGAGAGAAGAGAGAGAATTGGGAAAATGTTTCCACTGATCCAACTTTTAATCTGAAGATTACAGCTGTATATATAAAATATCTAATCTAACTAATTCATCCCTAATTCAGTTATTTGTACAGCTCATTAACTAACTAACTTCTAACTGATCTGGTACAACAAAAACAGCACTATGTACAACTGAGTTTTTCTCTATCCTTTATCTACATTTCTACAAAGTAGAGAGGGAAAAAGAGATTTTAGGATTGAGAGCAAGGAAATAAAAAAATAAATTATTCTTGAGCTGTGTAGACCTGAATGACACTGTCTAAAATAACGATCACTTAATTGGAAGAATAATATTCTCTATTTTTAATAAGGAATATCCAGTTTGCGACGATAATTTTATTATCTCGGTGTCACTGTAAATCTTCATAACTGTGCTTTTATGTTTTTTCCTTCTAATTTTTTTACTTCGGAGGTAATTATCATTCTTTTTCTAAAATTTTATTGCTTTATACTTTTGGATTGTAATTTTTTAAATATTCATCTTCTCAATTTTTTCTTATGAGTTGTAGTATTTTGAGTTCTGATCTTCTTTGCTTTTGTTCCACATAGATGCACTCAAGGAGAGTCTCGAGGCTTTATTTCCTTTTCCTCTATATTTCCTTCTTCTTTTTTTCTACCATGTTAGTTCTATTTCTACAGAAGAATTATATTTACAATTCTTATTTCCTTGGTAGAAAAGGAAAATTAAGATAAATTTAGGAACCGCGCGAAGCACGGAGAAATTCACTAGTACGAGGGTAAAGAAAGAAAAAGATCTGATAAAAATTTAAACTTACTACATATAAGGTGTAGAATAAATTGAAACTCAAATAATAAATTATTAATTTTCACCTCAAATGTACAATTACAAGGAAGACAAGCTGTGATAAATGGCGTCACATCATGGTTAAAAAATACCGGGGATAATATCTCAAGATTATGACAAGCATGACTTCTTTAATCAAAATCATAAATAGTTACACCTACCAAACACCAAGACGTGAGCCGTTGACTCTTTTTCTTAATTCATGCTTAAGCAAAGGATATTTGCTTATCCATTAAACTGCTACTTAAAATAATATTAAAATTTATGATCACACTCATCAGTTATCTTGCAGGGCCTCATCTTCTCATTTAATTAAAGAGGAAATTCAACTTAATCTCCTTAACCTTTTAGGTTTGGAAAATAATACTCTCTCCACTTTTTAAATGACACAATGAACCCTTAAGATCTTAAAACAACAAACAAATTCAAGTAGTGTTCGGCAATGACGTATTGATTGGTCTGAGGTTGTCGGCAAAAAGATTAGCATAAGTCACTTCATTTCTTTTTATCCAAAATCACTAATTTTTTAGTCTAATTTCTTCTTCTTTTTTATGTGTGAATTTCAAAAATACCCTCATTCATAGGTCGGAGATCTACAGCTATGAATCGGAAGGTCCAAATGATCTACTCTAACTGGGTCATTGCATGTATATTCAAAAATGTCAAAATAAGTACAACTACACAAAGCTATGTAGCATGAACTTCCCAGAAAATGAGTTTAGATTTCAGTGTTTTTTATCTTGCAGCCAACAACTTATAGACTATGAGACAGACAATTGGGTTATGTATGCAACCAATGGCCTAACCATTCGAAAAACCTTGGAGACATAGAAGACTTTCAACTTTAGACATGAGCGGCGAATGAGAACCAAAACATATAGTTGACAAAAATGCTCCATAGATTAAGCAGTGAATACCAAGCAGGAATAAATTAACCCGTATCTCGCTGTGATAGGCTTCTGCCTCAAGTCCAGAATTAGTTTTGTCTGCATTAGGACTTGTAGCATGAGTTGCAAAATGAGTAAAAGATGACATCCTACTCCCAAGCCATCTAAAGTTAATGGGATCCTCAACTACTTTCAAGTAACCACCATCCTCCACGAGAAAATCCCAGATTTTTGGTGTTATAGTGGTGACACAATTCAAAACTTTGCTAGTTACCTCAGCAAACTCTGGATTTTCATCACGACTATCTGCAAATTTATCTCTAAACCTATCAAGCAGTGCGCATTTGCCACAAATTCGACATGAGGAAAACGAAATTTCTCCCATGTCTCTCCCCCTTGAAAATAAGTTCCAAGCAGAGCTTCTGACAAGACTTAGTAAGATCTCACCAGCAGTCGTCCAAAAATTTGAAACGGGCACAATGAGAGAAGATTCAGACTCTAATAAATGGTGGGTTGCACCTGCAAGCAACAAGGAATATGCTGCACTCTTTCTGATCATACTAAAAGCTTCGGTTTGATGCTTATCACTTTCGGGATCTAGGGCCAGCAGGTCACTTTCAGAGACTTTATATGCAGAAGCCAGTGTCATGTATGCATGCAAAGAGACATGGTGAAGAGGATATAATCTGAAGAGTAGACGTAAATTTTCTGTGTTTGGTTTCAGAACTACGTGGGCATGATCTTGAGTAAGCAGGACCTCAAGCTTCTCACAACAAGACTTGGGATTCCTAAATGACAGAAAGTCATCTATAGCGTCATTCAAGAAATCCACCAGCTTCTCCAGTACATGGTCCCCGTAAAAATTGTCACCAGAAGCCATATTTGAACAATCGAGATTCAAAATTAAGATTTCCTACACAAAAAAATTCACAATATATGTTAATGCTTGATCTAAAGGCTTAGATACGCCATAATTCTTAGATGAAAAAACAAGAAGAACAACGATCTTCAACTCGGCATAACAGAACACAAAAACTCCCCCCCGCCCCCAAAAAAAAAAAAAAAAGTAATGAACAGTATGGAAATTACAAGAGAAAATATATAAACTAGACTTCTTAGCAGGTTGTTAAAGCACCAGCCCGGAAGTTTTTGGGTGCCTTTTAGTTTTCTTATTGCTTTTGTGATAATAAGCTCTTTGGTAATATAAACTACTTGACAGGTTCTTGGTCCAGTCCTCTTCATGTCTCAGCATATATTGGGAAATTTAGTAACCTCAGCCAACTTTAGAACCAAAGTCTATAAATTGCTCCTTTTGCAAGGTTATTTCAACTGTTATTCCTTTCAAGTCTTGCTTTACCAAGTTTTAATACCTTAGTTTCTCTGAAACAACATTTAAAGTCACCTCTCATCTGCATGACCTTCAAACGTTCATATGTGTCTATCAACTGCGGGCTAATCCCACAGTCTAACTGCATTCTGATTGCAATCACAATTTGATTTCAGGCCATCTTGGAGGAGATTAAAAGATAAAAATATTGAAAAGACAATGGCAACAAAGTCAAAGTAATGAATGAAAGAAACCTCTAAAATTACAACTATTTAGTTGTCGATTACCAAATAGATCATAATAAAAGAAAAATGCTCCTTAATAAGACTTTGAGAAAGGCCTCAATCAAGCCACACCTCCAATAATAGATTACCCACTACAACTAGAATTAACAGGAATATGCTGCAATTACCAAACAGGAATTTGTAAGGTGTGCAAAATCAAAGGGGTGAAATCGGAATCCTTTTAAGTAGGAATTTACAGTAAGTGATGGCTTTATAATTCGACTGTACATCAGTTTTGCATACCCGTCTAACCAATGTTCTCAACCCATGTGCTCTTACCTGCAGACAATGATCTGTATAAGTCGTAGGCATTGCTCTACATCGTTTACAGCAGCAACTGAACCTGTACTTTGACCACAACTCTGATTGCCTCATCACCTGGAAGACAAGTAAAGTCACATGAGAAAAGAATTTGATTTCAAACTAACTTGAACTGATTATGGTGTTATACATTGGAAATCATTAAAAATAACGTGCATAGTGTTGTCATCATCACCATATACTGGATTTGAAGATTGAGAACAAATTTGGTAAACAATCTAAACAACATAAATAATTCTAATTGATACCATCACAGTGGTATTATTCATAGCCTGAACAAGCACTGAAACCAGCATTTCGTTTTGGATTACAGTAAAACTTACCTAAACTGGCAAGTACACAAATAACAAAACAAAAATTTCAGCTGATTCATGGTCAGTAAGTGAATTCAAATGGTTCTCCATCAAGGAACTTTTGATAAGAAAAAGCAAGCCATTAATAAATTATCCATCTACCTCAATTGATTGCCCATTTTTACTGGTGCAGAGATTAACACCATAATTTACGTATAATGTATTCCATATTTTTCTGATAAGGATAATGTATTCCAGAATAATTCTAGTATAAAGGAGCTTTCCTTTTATTAAAAAGTTATAATTTACTTGATCAAGAAAATAAAAAAGCTACTCCCTCCGTTTCAATTTATTTGTCTGGTTTTGACTTGGCACGGAGTTTAAGAAAGTAAAGAAACTTTTGATTCTTGTGGTCTTAAACTAAAGATATGTTGAATGTATCAAAATGCTCCTTAATCTTGTGGTCTTAAACATGCCATGTGGAAAGTTGGAATTTAAAAGTTGCCAAAAAAGGAAAGAGGGGTTCTTTTTAAACGGACTAAAAAGGGAAGTAAGACAAACAAATTGTAACAGAGGGAGTATAATGTATTCTAAAAGAAAATTGAGCTCAAAAGTACATCTACAGCAGATTACCTGACAACTTTGAGGTTCTATATGGATAAAAAGTGGTCAATTAATCATCTTCAGAATAGTATACTATTCAGAATATACTGAATAATGGTGCAACAAATTTCTAGTTTAGGTAAGTGAACATCATCAGAAATTGGGTAATCTTCTAGGATGGAGAGAGTAGCTTATCAAGATGTCAGAGATCCTAAAATATAACACATCTGATTAAGATTCTTCAAAATATTTTCTCCGTTACTGTTAAGGGGGCTTGATAGCTGATACTCTTGAAACTATTCTGGGGAAACTAGTAAAAAGGAGAAACCAGGGCTTGAACTTATTGTATTATGCGGATGCAAGTGACAAGTTCTTTGATATCTTCACGGTAACTGAAGTTCCCCATTTCCTTGCATTACCAGTGTTATCAAAAGCGAAAAGCGCAAAAAAGCTCTAAGGTCCTTTAAGCGCAAAGCGTAAATAAAGCGTGGGCTTTAATGAAAAAAGGCGCAAATGGAGAAAAGCTACAAATACGTATGTGTAGTTCAAGATTAATAATCATAAGCACTAATAACAAATATATGGAGAAAGAAATTGAAAAGAAAATTATGATAAAAGTGAAATATCAATTGTTTAGTGTCACATCTTCACGA
Source organism: Lycium barbarum (assembly GCF_019175385.1). Classification (NCBI taxonomy): domain Eukaryota; kingdom Viridiplantae; phylum Streptophyta; class Magnoliopsida; order Solanales; family Solanaceae; genus Lycium; species Lycium barbarum. The sequence continues at coordinate 133,322,494 of NC_083338.1, read as the reverse complement.
TGGCACTCATTGGCAAGGAAAAGTATGCCTTAGAGCCTTGATGACGATTTAGAGCCTTGATGACGATACTGAAGTGTCCATAAAGCGAGGCAAAGCGCTCAACACGTTTTGTGCCTCACTTCAGGGCTTAAGCGCGCGTTTGATAACACTGTGCATTGCTTGTTAACATGGTGATAACAATACCAGGAGGTAGGTGACAAAAGTACAATGAATTAGATGATATCATCAGAGAAGTATCTTGAGCATATGGAATGCTCATCATTGTTCTGATAAGACGGTTATGTTGGGCACAATAAGATTTTTGATATAAATATTACTACTATCAGAAAAGCGTACTGCCTTCAGTCCCATCATAGGTACTCAAAGGTTAGGTAAGAAAACAAGAGAACCAACATTAGCACTCATAGAGATGTGCCTTCCTGAATCCTCTCTTTCTGCATCCCCAGTCTTGAAAAACCTTAAAACACTCGTTAATCTACTTTACAAGCCTTCAGCAGTCTAAGAAGGGATTGAAGTCCTCACAGAAACTGTCCTTCCCAAAAGGTGGTTTTCAAAGAGCAAGGAATTCCACCATCCAAGAGCCCAAAAAACAAGCCAAACTGCTCGTCACGTCTCTCTATTCCCAGGGAATTATGAGCATTTTCTATATTTATCCAGGAAAAATTAACAGGTTCACAGCCTGATAAAAAAAGGTCCACACTTTAGAATTCTCTCATTATCTCTATAGTACCATTTATACTACCTTTTTCAGATTTTTCATGGTCAAGAGAATTACTAGTTTTGGCACCCAAGGGAGTGGCCTAGTGGTCAATGAAGTAGGAGGAGACCTCCGAGTTACCTTGTACTTGTTGCTAGTGGGAAGCAGGTATCCCGTGGAATAAGTCGAGGTGCGTGCAAGCTGGCCCAACCACGGTTTTTGAAAAAAAAAAAAAAAAGAAGAAGAACCACTAGTTCTGCTAGCTATCTTGCGTGTTAAAAACCCTTTGCTAGAACACCCTGAGCCACATTACTTGTAACAACCTTCAAGGGTAGGAAACACTTGGAAGTAACAAGGCTTAGTTTTTGCTTTTTTTCATAGGTAAGTAACAAGGCTCACATTTATGAGATATAGATTACGTCATCTTAGGGAGTAAGAGATCATTCCAACCATTAAAGAACATACCATGAAACATAAAATTAAAGACAAGTAAATATTAACTCATCTCTTGGACACTCCCAAAATTACTAAGTAATCTGAGACCTCTGTTTAATTAGTTTCCAGTCAAACTATGATAATAAATAAGGAGGAGAAAAAGTAACTTATTTTTAGGGTCCTAGCTAGGTCATTTGCACTATATTTTATCATGCCAATAGGATAGTCTGACTTCTCTATTGTGGATGTAGTGTTCATATAAACATCACCTAAGAAGAAAAAATTACTTTGAGTTGGACACTATAAGGTAGTGGCAAGAAATATTTGTCTATGGTTTCTAGGAGGGCAAAGAATATCGACCTTGAAGATCTTGCGGGAAGTTGCTATCAATATAGCAGACTGATTTTGGAATTGTTCTCAGCTCACGAATCTTTAGCGAGCCTGACCGCAAGACAGATAAGTTGAGAACAGTCAACAATACCCCTCCTTAGAAATTCCAAGGACAAAAGGACCTAAATAGCTTTAGTAAGTCCTACACCGATGGATTTTCTTAAAAAAAAAAATGAAAACCAGACCGAACAAATCTCTGTATCTTAAACCCAATCACTAAATTAACAGTCAAAACAGAAAATAAATGATATAATGGAGCCAAGAATTGAAAGGAGATGGGAGAAGTGGGAGGTAATATACTGAACCTAAAGAGGAGCTCCGAGATGCAACCTAAAACATTTGACTAAAATTATCCATATAGTATGTGTTGTGTAAATAACACCATTGAGACTGCCAGAAGACTACCAGAAGAAATGAATAACAAAGTTAACAAAGTTAACGATCACCTCAAGCAAACTTATACGGACATGTTCAAGCAAATGTCACTGTAGCTTTCACACATCCACTCCACAAGCCCCTTTAAGGCCAAATCACTTAGCTAGGCCATTCCAGAAAATGACTCACATTGTGTAAATATAAAGTTCTCCATTCATGAGAATCAAAACAAACGTAAACATTCTTTAATGTAACATCCTCCCTATAATTATATATATCCTTCAAAACATCAAGAAACAAGTGTACCTTAGGCTGTAACAAGTCAGTGTATGTAATCAACACCTCTTCACTTTTCTGGATGTCCTTTATACTTCTAAGGGTTATTCTCGGACCACATGCTTCACTACCTACTATCACACAAACAACAAATCGAAACCAGAAACTAAATCACACTCACTTTCTATCAAAATCATCAGAAAGATCATAACTTTGGAAGAAAAAAAAATGCACTACAATATTACCATTAATAATTGATTCACTTTCAATGCCACCAGCCCCAGCTTGACATATCCTACTCTCCAATATTCCACCAGAATCCAAAGCTGTACAAAACCTATAAGAAGCATTTGGAGAGCAACTATGATTGATATACGAAAACGCCACATCATAAACACCAACTCCTAAACTTCTCCCATCTCTATCATGCACTTCCACTGCATTAGTCAGCACTAAACAGATCACTGCAGCTTCCACTATATACTCCTCAGCTGATAACTCTCCATTAGTACTCAACCCATCTCTCATTCTTCTTGAAATAGCCATAGCCTTTGCCCCATCAAGAATTCTTTCACAAAGTTCTTCATCATCATCCAAGAACATTACTTTCTTGAAATTGGTAAGCAACCCACCAATTCTTTCCAAATTAGAGAAAACCCCATTTGATTCTTGATCATCATTGTACTGTTGTTGTTCCAAGAACATTACTACTTTTTTGAAATTGGTGAGCAACCCACCATTTCTTTCCAAATTTGGGAAAACCCCATTTGATTCTTGATCATCATTGTACTGTTGTTGTTCCAAGAACAATGCTTTTTTGGAATTGGTGAGCGACCCACCAATTCTTTCCAAATTTGGGAAAGACCCTTTTGATTCTTGGAAGTGATGGAGGAGGCGAAGAGAGAGGCGAAGGTCAATGGAAGTAGGGAAAGAGGAGTAAAGGGGTTGAGGAAAGAGGTGAAAGAAGTGGAATTCTGAAGAGGAGAAGTGAAGAGGGGAATCAAGAGAAGAGCAATGAAGGGAACAGTAGTGAATGAAGTGATTTGGGTTGTGATTATATGTAGGGGGAAGAGGAGAAAAGCAAGAAGAGCAGTGAGAGAGGAGTGTAGAGTGATGGAGGGAAAGACAAAGTGGTGGGATTGGAGGTGTTAAGTCTTGGCCTATGGGAATGTAGTTTTGAAATGAGAAAGCAAAGGAAAGAATCTTGAAGGAGAAAATGGTGAAGAGTTTTTTAAAAAAATTTATGCACGGATGTTTATATCAAGGCCGCATTTATTAGTTAATGTATATATTCACTCCATTCAATTATTAACTATAATAAGTTAATCAATGTGATGTAAACATCTGACGCAGATAAGTATTACATGTTTGTTTTATATTTCCTCTCTATCAAATATTCTTGTATAACTGCCCTTGAATTAAATTGATTCTAATATAATGGCAGTTACCTCTGTTTCAAAATGCGCTTTGGGGGACTCCTTGGGCTTCTACCTTGGGTAGGGCACTTCCAAATGCCTTGAAGTTCACGTGTGGGGTTTAGTTTTATGAATTACAACTTGATCATCATAAATCAATTCATTTGCAGAATTGCAGTTCCTCTCATAATTTAACTTTCATTTAAATCACAAAAGCTCACATGTTGCCAATTCAATAGCTATATATCAGCTTTTGCACTTGATCTAACAATCACATCTTTCTTCTTACTTTTGTTAAAAGATCAAGCTTACACATTAATAAGCATATTAGTGAAGACAAACTTGTTACTTGTAAGTTCAACACAAATACCGATGACAGGGATTGCTTTCTTCTATGGTGTATGCTAAGTTCAAAGCAGCAGGTACAGAAGATTCTCCATGGGCTGTCTGTGGAGACTTCAACAACATTCTTTCGGTGGATGAAAAATTGGAGCTCACATGTTGCCAATTCTTTCTGCTTCCCATTAAAAGAAACTATTTGAAGGAATTAATTTTATATCTTAAAATGTTAGAAAAGTGAACTAAAAATAAAAATATGCAAAGTGAACTACAAATAAAAATATGCATTAATCTGACTGAAAAGTTTATGACATCGCTCATTAGATTTGTCTTTAGGCCACGATATTATTGAGTTGCCTCTCTTGAATCTTAAGTCCATAATCATCAGTTATTCAGTTGACTTCCTCAACGTTGTTCGTCTCTTCCTTGGGAATATTTTTATTAATATTAGTGAAGAATAACTTCGCATTTTTTCTGGTTTTAGGAAAACATAATGGTTTGGTCTTTAAAACATAAAACTCTGTTATGTAATACAGATGCTATCATTTTCTTTTGTTTCTGAAGAACTCTTCCAAATGAAGCAAGTATATACAATGCAAACGCTTATATCATATGTAAGATTAATTCAATAAAAAAATATACTCATTTTATTAGTTCAAATAATCTAAACCAGCTGGCATCCTTCAAACACAGTGCCATGACTCTCAGTAGAAATCATCCATAAAAACTGAGCACTAGGACAACTATTACTATTAGATTTTTCTAATATCCAAATTACTTGTATAACAATCGAAAGCAAAAACTACTCCAGTACCTGAAAAGCAGCAGATCATGCTCAGTTCTAAAAAAAGGAAATTCTGGTGAGCACCCAATTAAATGATTAATACATTGAACATCAGTTGATCAAAGTATGCCTTTCTGTGAAAAATTCAAGTCTAATCATATTTAAAGGGAGAAAAAAAGGCAACACTTAGGCCAAGTGGATTAACCATTCTACACCTGTATCTAATCAAATTTCTGTGCAAATACAGTGGAGTGAGAAACTGAAGGCTTCCACAGATGTTCTACAGCACATGATTTTTGAAATTTTAACACGAATGACTTCAAAAGGAGGATCCAAGAACTAGAGAGGCAGAACGCGAGGACTACTGCTTAACTTCCAGTGCAGATTCTATGCGTTCCATCAACTGAGGAGCATTAAGCGCGCCCTCCTGAAACAAGACAGTAACACAGTTGTATACACAAGATACACTTAAGCAAAATACTAAATCAACTAAAAAATTTGCGCCGGGGGGAAGGATCCGCCAAAACCTCATGTCTTGTTGCTGATGTGCATGAGCATTTTTCTCACTCAATAAATCTTAAAAGCTATGTGGCACTTTCCAAGGTCCCCACCCTGGTCCAGTTTTCTGTTTCTTGATTGCTTTCAATTAGCTACTAGAACATTTCCTTTTTCTACTTCTTTTGGGCTTTTGGGTGTACGAGTGTGATAAGGTGAAGAGGCATAATATGCTCACAAACAATAAAAACTTAGTTGGAGGAAATCTAGCTACTTGGTAAAAATACAATCTTAAGGCTTTTCCCTGTTACCAGAGTCATTCTTGAAGATGCTCTCAGTGCTTCTACACGAATACTATTCAAAAAGCTGACATGAAAGCAAGTAAAAACAACAAGGTCTATTCCACTTACAAAGCGATCAAAGACTTCTCCATCCTTGAACAATATGAAGGTTGGCAGCGCCTGTATATTGTACTTATTTGCAATGGCTGGGTACTTCTCTGTATCAATTTTCACCACTTGAATTTTATCTTTCATCGATTCACCAACTTCATTTAGAATAGGAACCATGAACTGGCAAGGACCACACCTGCAATCCACATTTTAATTCTTAATTAGATGGATGTACATCATATTATGGAGAAATGCAAATAATTTGGAAAATCCTCTCATTATTATGTCAACAGAAACGGTACCCATATTTTGGGAAACCCTCCCATTATTATTTCATTAGAAACGGTAGCCAAGCTTTTGACTCCAAATGCGACTTCAAAGAATTTAATATTGAAACAATTAGCTATATCCATTTAGCAATACTATAAGCATATATGTTCTTCTCCTTTTGATGTAAAGAAATGACACTGCATGCTGCCCAAGAGAGTGTACTCCATGTTTTCTACAGAAAGGTTGAAGATTGTCAAGGAGAATAAAGGTAAAACGAGCAGAACATCATACCAGGTAGCATAGAAGTCAACAAATAATGGTTTCTCGGAGTTCTCCAACAATTCTTCAAAGGAAGAAAATGTTTGCTTCTTCGCTTCAACCTAAATAACAGATACGATTCAATCAATCTAAAGCAATTACCAGCATTTGCTTTAATAAGCAAAACAATTACAAGGAAATGTTTCCAAAGAGTACATAACAGGCAAAGAAGGTTTGCAGATTTGGTTATGATGTTAGTGAGGGATAAAGCCGAAAAATTGATTTAATCAAAACAATGCTATACAGCAGCTCAGGCGGATTACATTACTAAACAAGTAAACATCTAGTTATAACAGCGCAAATGCAGCATCCAACAAGAAGGCATGAATAATAGAAAAGCAGAAGTCCTCCAAGAGCATATCGCTGATGAACAATGACCTTGCACCAAAACGTAGCAAGTGAATAAAAAGTTACTGTATCCTATTCTCTGACAGTTTACGTCTACTGTAATTTGTTATTTACTTGGTCAAATAGTATTCTCTATTAAACATTTATATGAAACAAAAGAATGGCTCACTTTCCACACAAAATAAATGTACCACTAATTTGTATCCGACAAACATGAATATTGTTCATTTCATCCTAAAATATTTGACACACTTTTACAAATATATGGTAAATCTGATACTACTCTCATTTCTTTCGAAAATTCAAATTCCATCCAATCAAAGTTCACCTTTTTGACAATGGTGAATTAATACTTTCCCCTTTACACTAGGTTATCAATTAGTCATTACTTTTTTAAATTAACATTAAAAATAATCTTTTGAAGACTTGTTATGGCCATTTCAGTGTTTCCACGCCAGTGTAAAGCCCGTAGGCTACACATATCACGTCATGAGGAGATTCTTACTTAAAGCACGCCTCAATGCCCGTGAACGGACAGGGGATTATGAGTCAAATAAACAGACTCTTCGTAGGTGTCAGGTCGATTGAGAATTTGATAGAGACAGCTTCCATGAGCTGCAATATTCGATGATACAGAAGAGGACTTGGTTTTCATGTCATTCGGAATATACAAAACTTCACATGAGAGGACTTTTTGAGGTTATGCCAGGTTTAGTGTATCTGTTACTCTAAAATAAAAATAAAAATAAAAATCACTGGCCTGAGCTGAATAACATCTGCCCTTATTTGTTCTTGCTGCAGGAATCCTCATAACTTGTACCCAAATTCAAGTAAAACATAATCTTGATTTCTTAATCTAATTAATCGATATTAAGTGCTTTAATATTCCGTCTCTCAGAGAATTTACAAAGGAGTTTTAGACTACAAATAAGAACTCAAAGAGAAGTATAAACAACAGGTCGCATGTTTAGTAAAACTATAAATTCCATCCTCTTCTTAGTCCCTCGACTCCTATACAAACTGATAATTACACATTCAATATTCACTAGCCATTAACAACAGTGAATTTAGCATATAAAACCTCCAAGACAGATGCCAGTAAAGCAATTTTTCAAATAAAAGGGTAATTCATAACAAGCACAAAGTAAATCCCTCTTAATACTCAATTTTCTAAGAAATTGAACTCTACCACCAACCTGCCCCTTGCCATTTTCAACACCCTATAAGCCAGAAAAAATCTCCACAGCACATAATCAAAGAAAATTTACACAGCTGAAAACAAAAAATAATATTCCCTCCATTTCAATTTATTTATCTTAATGTTTCTTTCTTTTTGGCAACTCTCTAATTCCAACTTTTCACACGTGGCATGTCAGGTTGGCATGTCATGTTAAAGAAGAGCACAGGAGGGTATTTTGGTACATTCAACATATACCAGACAAACAAATTGAAATAGAGGGAATAATAATATAACAAAACAAAAGGAAACCACATTTTTTTTTTGGGATTTGGGAGAAGAAAAATGAAATACCAGAGGAACAAGACGTGAAGAAGACCCTTTCTTGGATTTCAAACCATAGTTCCCGATTTGAACACAACGAAGCTCTCTTGGAAATTGCAAGGAAGAAGATAAGTACGAAAACTTTGTTGAAGAAACTGCCATTTGGATACTTGCATTAGGTGTGGCAATTGCCATTTCTATTTTTTTAAGGAAAACAAAATATGCAAGAAAGTTGGAAAGATTATGCCTTTGAGGGAGTGTGAATAAGATACATATATATAAGATTGAAGAAATTAGATATACTTTGGACTCTTTGGATTGGGTGTGGTAGGTTGTAGAGTAAGGATTAATAAAGTCAACTAATTAGGAAATTCTGATTGGTTGGATTGGGGACTTGGGTTTTTATCGTGCCTTTCAAGTTTTGTTTATGACTTTTAATTGCAAAGTATCTCTTGCACGCCTTCTTTCGCTTTTCTTACACACTTAACCCATTATTAGCATTAAAATACTCATTTTGGATACAATTATTGTTCTTGTTTTTGTGATCTTCTTCGTTAGGTAAAGTGAATTTTGTGTTACGAGTTTTATATGTATTGTTGTTATACATCATGTCGAGAAAGAAAAAAGAAAAAAGAGGAAGAAGTCACAAGCATTTTTTTTTATAGCTTCTATTAGATAAATTGGTGAAATTATTGTGAAGGGAATAGAAATATTAGTCGAATTTCGATATAAACAACCTACAAGAGCTCTTTATTTAGAATTTTGGGTCACATCAATTAAACAAAGTTGCGTAATTCCTAGGATTCATAAGTATTTTATAATGTGAATCATTATGAAAATATTCTATGCAATATTTTGTACAAATTCAAAATGTATACAATGAATCTAGACATATTATAACACTTTATGTTGTAGTGTACTATATATGTATACAATATCGTTTAGATTAACAAAACTAGTGGGAATAAGTCCAAATTATTATTCAGCGATAAACAATTTAAATGTGTTTGGTCCACAGTAAGGGTGGCGAAGAGGACGAGACGGTAGGGGATTGTTCTGGGGGACGGGACTGGGCGGGCGACTTTTTAAAGGGGGATTTAGGGGGACCGGGCTTTACGGGGACGGGATTATAGGGGATTTTTTGGGGGGGCCCGTCCCGTCCCACTCAAAGGGGGGACGGGACGGATCGGGACTGGACGGGCCTGGGGACGAGGGGGATTTTTTTAATTTATTGAAATATTTAATTTTTAAGTACTAAATAGACACAAATTTAATATAAAACTTCAAACTTAACATTTAAATTGATAACATTACAAATTCAAACATACAAACGGCTAATACATTTCAAATTTAAAATTCAAAACATAGAAACGAAACGTAAACACATTGCAAATCATAAAACTTCAAAACATACAAATTAAACGGTTAACATTGATACAGGTAAACTTCAAAGTTCATCTTTTATTTTGTGGCACTTCTTCATGTGTTTTCTTAAGCAATCGGTACCCCCCCCCCCCCCCCCAATATATGATGGGGGTTAAGCGGATAATGATACAACTTTTGATGCTTGTTACAACGCACATATTCTTCATCTACCCGCTGATAAAAAATTCATATCCAAGAACTTCTTCTTTGAGGAGGAGGTGGGGGAGGAGGATTTTCCATGAAAGTTTGAACTTTGAAGTAGAATAGTTGAGTTTTAAAATTGAGGTAGAGAGATAATTGTGTGAAGGATGAAGTAGGATAGAGGGGTATTTATAGTTGAGTTTTTATAATTTTAACTTTAAATCATTTAAGTTTATTTTACAACAGTTTTTTTTTTTTTTTTGAACTTATAACGGCTAGTTTTTAACTTATTAGTTAATATTAAATTTTCAAGTCTTTATAAAAAATTTAAAGACTTGGATTTATTTTTAGGTATTTAACTATTTATAAAAAGAGAAAATAATTTCAAGTAAGAACTATTTATTTTTTATAACTTATAACTTTAAAGTCTTTAAATGTATTTAACAACGGCTATTTTTTGAACTTCTAAGGGCTATTATTTTAATTTATTACATAATATTAAATATACTTTCAAGTCTTTATAATCTTTATAAAGAATTGCATTTTTTTTTTTTGTAATTATGTAAAGAAAAACAATTTCAAGTAAGAACTTTATGTTTATTTATTCAAAATAGATTTTTTAAATTTCATAAAACTTGACTCAAAGTCTCAAAGACAAGAAGAGCACCTAATCTACACAGCCACCTTCTTGGAAGGGTTCTGTTTCAATTAGGCTTCTAAGTTACAATAAGATCACCTAATCTACACAGCCACATTCTAGGAAGGGTTATGTTTTAACTAGGCATCTAAGTAGTTAATTATAAATTATCACACTAAAACTTGTACGGATCTATGTACATTTTTTCTAAATGTCGTATCGCTTCCGTTGCGTCCAATTCTTGAATTAGCATTGCTGCTTGATGGTCCATAAATTCCATGTCATCATCGCTATTAGTGTTGATTATCTCTTCATATTCTTCTTCTTCTTGACGGGTTCATTTTGGTAGCCCACAATTTCTTCTTTCTGCGTTGATCCAATCCCTGAATAAGACAGAAATCTCCAAGCTATCTTGTGCTAATGAATGTTTGTGCTCTCTGAGTTGAAATCTTGCCGCGCTAAAAGCTGCCTCCGAAGCTACTGATGATGATTGAATAGTTAGGATATCTCGAGCCATTTTTTAGAGTAATGGAAATGACTTGCCACGCTCCCTCCACCATCCTAAAATATCTTCGTTGCCGTCGTCATCCACAATGATGCTTTCCAATCCCTGATTAAGATAAGATTCAAGATCACTTTCATTTTGAGTAGAAGCAATATGTAACATCCCGTAAATCCGAGTTAGGTGTCATTGTGAAATAATTGGGGTTTAGATGTCATTTTAACGTTTTGGATCCCTTTGGGATGGATAATGGTGTTAAATAATCTTTTCGGGGTCAAATGAGATAAAGGAAGTTCCTTAGAAATCTTTAAATTCGTCAAGTTTGAGACAGTTTCCAGTTATGTCCAGTTTTCGGGTATTTTCGTTTGACATTTGGAAAAACTCAAAACATATAAGTTGTAGGGAATTAAAATACCTTTTCAAAAATATATTATACAGCCCAAACAGACGTGTGAGTAAAACGTTATTACCGATTTACTGAAGCTGTGTAAAATGAAAATCCCAATTCTTGTAGGATTAGGTTTTAAAGCCCAAGCTTTTATAATGACCTATAAATACAACCCAAAAACGTCCAAGGAGAGGGTTCACTACCCGGGGTGTGATTTATGCCTAGTTATTCGGGAGGAAGGATAGCCACCGAGAATTATATGTTCCGGTGTGGTGCGCTATGCGCGGTATGCTTGATTCTTGAGCCTGTATTGACATGTGTGATATTCTTATTCTCTCATGGAACTGTTGTTGACAATCATGACAAATTTGAAAGTTGTAACTTGACGAAAGGCTTTATAATTGGTTTTGATAATTCTTATTGAGATACACAAGCTGAATACCTGTTTTTATATTGATTATTTGTAAACTGTTTAACAAATGATATTAAGAATCATGAAGTGGAATGACTGTTTTTATACTATCTTTTCAGAACTGATTTCTTTATGTATTATTATATTTTATTTTTATATTACTTGTTGTCCTCGAGGCACTCACTGAGTACGAAAGTACTCAGGCATACCATTGTTGTTTTTTATGGTATGTTAGGTAACGGAGAAGAGCAGGTTCGTGACACCCTCGACGCTTAGGAGAACTTGCTGCTGCTGTTGATTTGGTGAGCTCACATCCTTGTTCGTGGGACACTTCTTGTTTCATTTATTGTTCTAGATTTCCGAGCTGCGTCCCGAAGTTAGATGATTGTTGTGTCTCTTAGAAGCTCCATAGATAGTTGTCAGAATTGTGGGTAGATTGTCAAAGTCTCGTATGACTCAATGGGTGTTTGCCACGTTTATGACTATTTACTTATAGTAGACTTTCGCTGCTTTTATTACTTAATTGTGATCCTCATATATGCAGTTACTTATAACTTAGTTTAATTTAATAAGGAAAAATTATTAAAAAGGAACTTGATGTTACATTTATTTTATAAACTGTTGGAGGCGAATGTTGAACCTGGCAGGTTCAAGTGTTATTATTGTGTCGTTTAGGTTCTTCCGATGTTGTTCATGACGTCGGATGCCAGTCACGTCTAGGGTGGGTTTTGGGGCGTGACACAATACTAAGCCATGCAACATCCATTGATTTATCAAATTTTCTATTGCCAAATTTAGCCTTATTTTTTTGTGAAGGACGCTGATTTCTACTTCTACTTTCCAAGGATTTATAATTATTATACATTATTTTAGCTTTTAATTCTATGCTACGTTTACACTCTTCAACATTTGGATGTTCGTTAGGAGGAATATCTAACTGCAAATAATTTTTGTCAACAAGTCCCTCAGCACATTTTAAAGACGAGTCAAGTATACAAGCAATCAAATAAACATCGGGAATAGGAAAAAAAGACTTTTTAAATTTGAGAATCATTTCATCAGACACTCTAGTATCTAAGTGATGGAACACACAACGCATATGTTGACCATAATCACTTTGAAATTTAAAAACGTCGGCTCTAACAGTGGATCTAGGAATACCTTGAAAAGTAGGGTTATACATAGCTCTAATATAATGCACAAAACCGGGGTTAGAAGGAAAACTAGAAGGCAAGCCACAAACCGCAACCATTTTAGCTAGTTCTTCACGATCTCTGTCTTTATTATAAGCAATTTGAGTGACAACGGGGTTAAAAAGATTTAAAGTCTGTTGGACCATATTAGATCCCCCATCGGATCCATCGGGAGCGATACTACTAGCGCCAGTCAGTGTGTTTCTAAGTCCGGCTGCTAATCGAGCATCTAAGTATGATTTTCCAACACATGTTCTCATTGTCTATCTAAACCACCCGTCCTACCCGCCCCTCCACCGCTTCCGTGTTTTTTTAACTCCTTTACATTTGTGACAAGTAGCGTATTATTTAGCTTCATCTAAAGTCATGAATTTCCATACAGGACTAGTTCTAGGACGTTGCGCCTTAGTCGTACCCCGAGCAGGAGGTTTAGGGGGAAGATCAACTCCAGACTGAGATGTAGTCCGAGTTGGAGCTTCGGTAACGGGACTAGTTGGTGTTTCATTTAAATCTAATTCCTCTCCTTCTTCTTCTTCTAAATTTTCAAATTCATCAAAATCTAAATTACCATAAGCTTTATTTAAGGCTTCATTTTGTAATTCTAAATCTTCTAGAATAGGAGGAAACCCAGGGGGAGAAAAAAAATCAGTATCATCAACATGAGTGAAATTGTCCATATTGTTTCTAAATTGAATTTTAGATTTACTAGAAGAACCACATTTACCCTTGCTACTACGGCTAAAAGGGTTAGGGATATTGACAGTTTTACCTATGACAGGGATCTTAATTTTTTTAGACTTATTATCAAAGTATAATAAAATAAAATATGAAAATTAATTGACAAAATACGCAAATAAAATGCAAGAATTAAATAAATTAAAGGATGGAACGAGTGTACCAAACGTCTGCGGAAAAGCAGACGTAACCGTAAACGTTGAAATTGAAATTTTGTTACTTGAAGCTTGAAAGTTGCTCGAAAATTCAAATATTGCCCAATTCACCAAAATAATAATAATAATAATATTTCATCAAATATTAGAGAGAGATATAATTGATAACAAATATTAGAGAGTGAGAGAGAGAGAGATAATTGATGGATGATTTGTGTGAAAATGAATAAAAATGAAGAGGTATTTATAGTTTAGAATTTGAATTAAAATGCAATTTATTAAACTTTGGGGGTGATGTATTTTTTTTTTGGGGGGGGGGGGGGGGGGGGGGAGGGGGGGGAGGGGAGGGGACTCCAAACGGTATGATTTTGGACTCAGCCGTTGGAGTCCCAACGTTCACATTTCTTGGGAAGGCCCCCTTTAAACGGTCTGTTCAACTATTAAAAAAAAAAACCGACGTGTTGGGACTGTTCAACCGGTCCTATACCGGGACTGACTGGGATTTTGCCGCCCTTCCGTCCCACTACCCTTCCCCCTACCCCCTCTGCCCGATCCCCCTAAATTAACAGGGACCGAGCCGGAGTCAGAACAGGACCGGGACTGACCCGGCCCCACTGACACCCTTGACCGGGACTGACCCGGCCCCACTGAAACCCTTGATCGGGACTGACCCGGCCTCACTGACACCCTTAGTCCACCATGAAATGTCGAATTAGTTGCAATATAGTGTATATTACAACTTGATCATCACAAATAATCAATTATTGCAGAATTGCAGTTCCTCTCAAATCTAATTTAACTTTTGCTTAAATCTCACATGTTGCCAATTCAATAGCTATATATCAACTTTTGCACTTAATCTAACAATCACGTCTTGTTTCTTACTTTCGCTAAAATATCAAGTTTGCACATTAATACAAAGCACCAAAACAAATGGAGATCCAGCACAAAAAGATCAAGTTTGCACATGAATAGCTCATTCCTTTTATAAAAAAATTGTTTTTTCCTTATTTATTTTGGAAACATATTAACTACCGAATATAAATATTTTTAGCTAAGCGGCCAAGCTCCCTTTATTTGTCATCGTCATATTGGGTCCTTTCTGGTGCCCCAATAATGTATGGTCTGATCTCCCCGTGAAAATATGCAGTGATTAATTAGAATAGTCTTGGAAGTGGGTGGTCTTGATCTTTTGATCACGCTTATCTATGAGCAAACCTTCAAGTTCAAGTTTTGACTTTTGATCTTGAAGGTTTGCCCATGGGGGATTAATTAGAATAGTCTTGGAAGTGGGTGGTCTTGATCTTTTGATCACGCTTATCTATGAGCAAACCTTCAAGTTCAAGTTTTGACTTTTGATCTTGAAGGTTTGCCCATGGGGTAAGCGAGGACCAAAAGTTCAAAATCACTCATTTTCAAGGTCATTAGATGTAATTTTCTGAAAACATGATACGCCCAACCCGTTTATTTATTAATTTAGTTGTCTAATTCAGCTCATCTAAAAATTAATCGGATATGTAGCGAATTAACCCATGATAAACCTTATCAAAAAAAAAAATTAAAAAGATTTTTTTTGATTGTTTGATATGTTACATATAGTCATAATAGAGAAAAAAATAATTTTTATTAGATAACTAAACAAACAAATAAATTAATTCATAAATTTGGTAAGAGTTGAGTAGGCTAAATTATAATCCATTGTTTAGCTATTTTAACCAACTCATTTCAGCCAAGTAACCAACCCACCTACCCCCTCCCTCCCCTCCCCCCCCCCCCCCCCACCCCAACCCACCCAAAACCAATTTGACAGCCCTAATCTCTTCAGTTCGTCATTTTACGGAACGACCATTTAGCTAGTCGTCCAACATTAATTGGTTATGCCGAATTTAATTTTGCTAATCAAACTTGCATTAGTTGGTAAAGTATGAGAACACCCACGTGATTTGTGTTTATGCGACCAACCAAGCATGGTACATATTGAAAATTTTATGGACTAATTTAGTTTCTGCATCTAACCAGACCACCCCCTTAATTTCTCTCTTTAGCTCCTCTACATCACCAAACCCCTGCACTCTGCAGTAACCAAAAAAGGGGTAACTCCATCAAAAATAGACTAAAAAAGGAGAAGTTTTTACTATATCACAGGGGTCAAAAGCATAAAAGAACCCTCATGTAAACAATTTTACAGCAGTAGATCATCTGAATTCACTTGCAGCATAAACTAGACAAGAGGCATCCAATAAAAAGTCAATCCTCTTCATATCTAGCAGTAAATGAGCAGATACCATCTCACCTAATACAAAAAATAATTTAAAGCCAAAGCATTACAAACAAATAACAAAAGTGGAATGCCTATTCTGGCCTACCCTAATGTTAAAAATTCCACGTGTTGTAATCAATCTTACCCGTGGTAGAACATTTCGTGGGAGTTGAAAGTTGGCTGTCTCACCCGTCGCTGGTCAATGTGAAGGCAAGAAAAACCACACTAAGAGTAAAAATAATGGTTCCACCTGAAAAGAGCCACATTGCTTTGCTTTTGGAATTTTCCCTAACTTTGTTGCTCACTTCCACCTCCTTAAGGAGTTCTCTTATTTCCTCTATATTATCGTCCTTTGCTGCTCGCGTTAGTCTACCCTGAATCTTCTCGAGCCTACGGAGCCTCGTATCCTTTGACTGATCCTTCATGGGCCAGAAAAGACCTGTCATCTTCCAAAGCATTATGCCCACATAGATGGCCACAACAACGTCTACACTGTAATGATGGCGTTCTCGTATTTCTCTTTGAGCACTATGAATCACAAAAATCCAGATGAGTGCTGAGCTATAGCCACCATAGGCTTCCTGCATTTGTTTATCAAGTTTTAAGCCAGATACGATTGGTTGGTCAATGGTCACAGGAATTTAGACTTCAAATTTAGGGAATGATAGAGGGCATATATACCGTCCATGCCATAGCTGTCAGCACAGCAACAAGCATGTGGCCGCTATATATAAGGTCATTGCAACCCCCTGATGCTTTCTTGAGCAGATGATACCAAGCAGATGATCCCTCAGGAGCTGTAGGCCGAAGGAAATCAATCAAAAAGCTCATTGAACCCCAATCTGGTCGAAACTCAGCATCATATTCCCCAGGATCAGCTGAAAGCAAAAGCGAATATAGAAATCAAAGATCAACAACAGACAATGTAGTAGAATTCAACCAACAATATCAAAGAGCTACGAGAAGCTGGCTTTATGAGCTTTCATGATCGGTGGGAGCATTTCTTGTTGAACGGATGTATAGAGCTTTTCAACTTTGGACCAATCTGACTGGCAGTTAGTAAAGAACAGAGTAAGAAATCTCGGGACAGAAGGGAGGATTGGAACGGAGAAATACCATATGCTATGTCCCTGTTAATGATGTTCCGTATGGCATTTGAGTCTTCGGAGTATGGTACATAATATTTCTGAGCCCAAGGATGAGGGTGCTGAGGAACAAGGAATCTAGCAGATGCACACCATGGTCGAGCAGATGGTAGAATTGTGGAGATAAAAGTTATGGCCCGAAGGAGCCTTCCGATTCCCATTGTGAACATGTATCTTGCACCAAGCCCAAGACCAGGAGCTTCAACCGATTCAAAGAGTACAGAGAAAGCAAGCATGATAAACAGCATCAGAAAATGATGTAATCCAATTATACGAGCTCTCAATATATTAACCACTGTTTGAGGTAGTTTCTCATTCAGCGACAACAGCAACCACTGACCAACATCAGGAAGAGGTGATGTATCACTGTCAAAAATTTGCAAGGAAAGAGAAATTATAAATGCTATAGATGGTCATTTAGGAAAGAGAGACCAATGATAATGGAACAAGGTTATAATTGCTATTTTTTGCTTATCAAAGGGAAAAAGATACAATTGTTTTTTTTTTTTCTTTTCTTGCCACAAGCCAAACATTGTAAATTGAGACCAAGTATGCGTCCTCTCTTCTATAACTGTCAATCTTCGAGGAGGAAAAACAAGGTTGCATGCCATGATTGATAGAGCATTAGAGCTTGAAGAAAAGGTTCTTACATAATCACTTCAGGGTATTCTGGTCGTGTCTACAGATATTCGTAACACTTGTTGAAAAAAGTAATTTATCCATGTTCCAAGAAGGCTTTCACCATTTCACATTAATTACATCAGATTGTGCCTCAATGATAGACATATTTTTCAAAAACAAAAACAGATAAGAAAATTAATGTCAAACTGTTCTAATGAAGTTGTGATACTGGAGGCAAAGTTCATTTATTGTGATTGATGCAAGATGGAGTTTCCTTTATGCTATCAAGAAACCATGTTGTACCTCACTAGAATCTAGACCATGTATCCTTACATAACTAAACGGCATTAGTACATCTAGAATCCCAAGAAATATCACACCTAACCGATCCAAGCTAACCAAGGTATGCAACACAGGTTCTGTTATGACTTTAAATACAGCATAATTGGTTCTCTTTTTTACTATGACCATACTAGCTATCTCTTTTTATTTTGCTTCATAGTGTCTCAGTATAGAAGCTTTGGGGAAAGCTCAAAATATCACTTTTTTAACAAGTCAATCAATCAACTAAGCCACAATCCAAACTAGTTGAAGTTGCTCAGTTGTATGACTCCTCCCTAACAATTTAGCTTTATTTGGGCACATTTTTGTATAAGTAACAAATTAATTTTGTTCTTAAAAATGCACCAAACGAGGGCTTTGTAGGTATTAAATACACATAAATACAAAAACACTCCCCAACAATGTCTGATATACAAATTAATAAACTGGTCGTCCACCCGACCAGAATAAGCCTGTGAATGCTTACATATATTTTTTTTGATAAGTTACCGTATGTGTATGTATGATTTGGCTCTGTATTCTCAGTACTCTAGATGCTTCTTCTCTTAGTTTCCAAGCTCCTTCTAAATTTCTTGAATTTAGTCAGGAGAGTCACCAATTCCAACAATAAAAAAAAGTCTTCCATTCCCCAAATTCTAACAATCCGGTCCATATGGTACAAACTAAAACAGCATAAGCTTTTGTAATTTCCGGAAGATGTATCTAAAAAGCAACAATGCCATGATTCCTGTGTTATTTGGATCACCTGGCAGTAGAGTGCGAGGATTTAGTTAATGATGATAACGTAGACGATTTAGTTAATCACAAGAAAGAATTATACACAAAATACCAAAATTCACACGCACAATACATAACACGACCACAAACTAATCCACTTAAGATTTTCATTACTTTTTATATCTTGAGATCAAAGGACTACCATGCCAATGTACTTAAGCAAACAAACGTGAATAAAAGTTCACCACTCTTAATTCTGTCTCCAGGATAGATGAGATTTCTATTCCCTTTTTTTTTTTTTTTTGTCCAATAAATATGATGAATACTGACACTATCAGCTTAATCCCAGTATAGTAATCCCAACCTTGTTTTTTCCCTACCAAAATTAATGAAGTCCCTCACTTCCATTTACGGATATTCGCAATCTCCAAAGAAAGATCTCAAAACCGAATCTATAGAGAAATTGATGAAAACCCAAATTAGATCACACATTTTGGATGCAAACAAGAAATAAGCATTTCCATTTTTCACAATACAAACTCAAACTGACCATTCTTTTACCAGCAAAGGCAACTGTTAACAAGCTCAAAAACACACACAACCCCAACTCAGTTTTCTCATCAAATATGCAACCCATATACCCAGAGTACACAAATTTGCAAAGAACATCCAAATATAGAAACAATCCAAAAACTCATAAAAAGGACACTACTTTAAGCAATATACATACTTGTTCCAATCAAGCACTCAACCCCAACTCAGTTTTCCTATCAAATCTGATCCCCATTTACTCAAAATACACAAATTTGATCCAAAAACTTCCAAATATAGAAACAAATCCAAAAAAGGACACAACTTTAAGTAACACTATACACACTTGTTCCAATCAAGACCAAGAACGTCAGTAACAGGAGCGAACAGAAAACATTTCAAAAAGAAGAGCAGATAGATAAAAAAGCACTCAACCCCAACTCATTTTTCTCATCAAATCTGAACCCCATTTACCCAAAACGCACAAATTTTCCAAAACTTGCAAATACAGAAACAAATCCAAAAAAGAACACTACTTTGAGTAACAATATACATACTTGTTCCAATCAAGACCAAGAACGGCAGTAACAGAGCGAACAGAAACCATTTCAAAGAGAAGAGCAGACAGCATAAATATCATTGCAAAGATAAAGGGCATAGCTGAACGGAGCTCTAATGACCAGTGTTTGTAAAATGGGACTCGAATAATAGCTGCGATTGCCAATATGGTCCATAATGCTGGTTGTAACCGGCCATGCCATGTTGGAGATATAAAACGGATATAGTCAACTCCGATGTAAGCTATTGCTGCAATTCCTAAACCACCGCTAACTCGCCGGTTTTTCAAGATCGCCGGTGACCGCTTCATATTATTGGTAGTTTAGTGAAGTGATGAGTCTTGCTTGACTGAATAAAGTTTGGAGCTTTCCCATTTTCTTGCTTTTCTAATTTACTATATTTTCGTACTTTATTAGTATTTCTATGTGTTATTAATCTTTGTTTTTTTTTTTGGCTTACTGTAGTGTACTCTTTTCGTATGATCATTAATCACCATAGATGAAAGTGAAACCTTGTACTCTATCTCTACATTTTTTATTTTAGTATGTCACAAAAAAATGTCAATCTTTTTATATTTAAAAATAATTTAATTTAATTTAATTTTTTTATTCATAATGTGAGATGATTTAAAGCTATATAAATATATAAGGTTTGTTTTAAATCACAAACTTTAAAAGTTTCTCTTTCTTTCTTAAACTATGTGTCTAATAAAATGGTACTTCCTCCGTCTCATAATAAGTATCGCGTTAGCCATATATTTTTATCCCATAATAAGAGTGAGTCCGGAACCAAAATGCCCCCTCAAAAAAATCACTTTGAACCAAAATATCCCAACAAAAAAAAAAGTTACAAAACTACCTTTAGCGCAGTAATTTACTGCGCTAAATAAAGCAGCTCACGGAGACGGAGCCGTTAACTTCTTTAGCGCAGTATTTTATTGCGTTATAGAAACTGTTAAAAAAAAAATCTATAACGCAGTAAAATACTGCGTTATAGAAACAGTACAAAAAAAATAAAAATTTGGCCAACTTTATTTTTTACAACACTTAGTGTTTTTTTTCATACTTTGACCAATGATTAGTCGTCTGTCAACACTCCAAAACGTCAATATTTTATATAGAACTTGATATTTTTTTCTGCGTACAATAATGTAGGCTCAATACATCAAGGATACGTAAATGTTCGGATCGTCATTTTAGGGGTTGAAAAAGGTGCCCGAAGTAAGTTTTATTTGTAAACTTTAGGTTTAAGTGTTCTATATACATAGACGTCCATTTTTGTTTGAAGACTTGTTATCATTAGCTTAAGGTTTTTTATTTTTAGGGTTTAGATTTATTGAAAATAAAGCCGTTGCCAAAAGGTTTTTAACTGCTTTAGCGCAGTATTTTACTGCGCTAAAGATTTTTTTTTTGTTTGTATAGCGCAGTAAAATAGCGAGCACTAAATTTTTTTTTTTTTTTTTTTTGAAACACTTAGTGTGTTTTTTCATACTTTGACCAACGATTAGTCGTGTGTCGAGACTCCGAAACGTCAATATTTTATATAGAACCTGATTTTTTTTTTGTGTACAATAATGTAGGCTCAATACATCAAGGATACGTATACGTTCGGATCGTCATTTTAGGTGTTGAAAAGGTGCCCAAAGTAAGTTTTGTTTGAAAAAACTTAGTGTTTGACTGTAAGGTTATTTTAGTCAACTTTATATGTCGAGAAAATTAGTCAGCTTTATTTTCAAAAATTGGAACCACAGAAGTGAAATTGACATTCACAGCTACATTACCCCGAGATTTTTACGTTGAAATCTATTGCGTATCATCATCTTATAAGTAAATAAAATTAAAAATTTCACGCCAATTTGGGGGAAAATTGAAATTGAATGGGATAAAAGGTGTTTTTTTTTTTAAATCGGTTCAGCCAAACCGCCTTGCGGTTGTTTGTCCGCATAGATCTCGAAAAAATACGCAAGTTAAAAAAAAAAGCGTAAAACGGACATCCGAACGCAAAGTTTTGACCATCTAAAGTTTGACCACTTTACAATTAGTTTTTCTCCCTATATTTTTTAGAATTATATTTATATTCAAAATAAAGTTATGTCTTGATTAAAAAATAACACACTTAAATCGAAACCTTAAAAAATAAAACACTTAAACCTTAAACAAAACTTACTTCGGGTACCTTTTCAACCCCTAAAACGACGATCCGAATGTTTACGTATCCTTGATGTATTGAGCCTACATTATAGTATGCAAAAAATAAATAAATCAGGTTCTATATAAAATATTGACGTTTCGGAGTCTTGACACACGACTAATCGTTGGTCAAAGTATGAAAAAAAACACTAAGCGCTGCAAAGAAAAGATTTATTAAAATAAGATGTTGCAATCTTTTTATGAAAAAAAACACTAAGTTCCTTAAGTGTGTTATTTCTAATGCGTAACTTTCTTTCGAATATGTTGTATAAAAAAAAATCGCGTAAATCGGACGTCCGAGCGCAAAAAATCGCGTATATTCGAAATAAAGTTACCCTTTAAAAAATAATACACTTAAATCTAAACCCTAAAAATAAAAAACTTTAAGCTAATGACAATAAGTCTTCAAACAAAAATGGACGTCTATGTATATAGAACACTTAAACCTAAAGTTTACAAACAAAACTTTCTTCGGGTACCTTTTCAACCCCTAAAATGACGATTCGAACGTTTACGTATCCTTGAGTATTGAGCCTACATTATTGTACGCAGAAAAAAATATCAGGTTTTATATAAAATATTGACGTTTCGGAGTCTTGACACACGACTAATCATTAGTCAAAGTATGAAAAAAAACACTAAGTGTTCCAAAAAATAAAGTTGGCCAATTTTTTTTTTTTTTTGGTACTGTTTCTATAACGCAGTATTTTACTGCGTTATAGATTTTTATTTTTTTTTGTTAACAGCTCGATAACGCGGTAAAATACTGCGCTAAAGCAGTTAGCGACTCCGCCTCCGTGAACTCTTTAGCGCAGTAAATTACTGCGCTAAAGGTAGTTTTGTAACATTTTTTTTGTTGTTGGGGTATTTTGGTTCAAAGTGATTTTTTTTGGGGCATTTTGGTTTCGGACTCTAATAAGAGTCACCTTAAGATACTAATGCATATATTGACTAGTTTTTTTCCATCTTTGCTCTTGGGCAAAATATGACAAGTTTTCTTTATTCAAGGCCAAAAGTTGGATTCACAATGTCAAATTTTGGGTTCACGTGAAAATAGAAGTTTTGGCCTATGGAAGATAAGATTAGTAAGAGGGGCAAAAGAAGTAGTAGTACTCAAAATGATGATGGTTGGATTTCGAATGTCAAAAGATGAATTACTTGTGCATACTCTAATCATCAAGAGGAAAAAATATTTTTTTTACATAAGGGTAATTTGGTAAACTTTACACTTCATCATTGATTTTTTAATATGCGTGTTTTTTGCTAAGGTAACCCTTATTATGAGACGGTGGGAGTAACCGGGAGGAATGAGTATCGATCAATATTCAATAGTAAACTTATGATTTTCCTTTTTTTTTTCTTTTGTTAGAAAAAAAAATATTTCTTTGAAATCAAGCAAGTGCATTAAATTCAAGATTTTCATCATATATACATATATAAATATTGACATGAGAACCAAAATAGGAAGCGATATCTTGTTACAGACTTTAAAGTAATTGTTTGTGTATGGAGTAGCAATATTTTAATAGGTAGGTAAATTATATTGACTATTATATTTCCTGAGTAATATTGTTGGTGTAAAAGAGAGCTATAAAAAGAAGCAAAAACTTTTTTTCTCTTGTAAAAAGGAGATGAGAAATAAAATTGCCATACTTGGCGCAATTAAATGTGTATATTTGTTGCATATCTAACAATTCAACCCGTTACTTTTTTTTTTTTTGGGTTCTATGAATACATCTCAAAATGTGCGGACTGCGGAGTAATACATTTTTCACAAGTTCTTGTCTAGAAGTATAATTATTTACAAGTTAATTTGCGTACTTATAGCCGTGATTTATATTTTAGAGTATATCATCATCCATGCATTTTCATTAATTTTATGCAGCTGTGCAATTAAGAAGTTGGAGAAAACTGCAAATGGCAAGTAGACGCATTAATTAGATCTCGAAATTATGGAAAGTTAACAACTTTTAACCAAAAAAAAAATTAACAACTTTGGACCCTTTAGTTATTTGAAAATTACTCCCTCCGTCTTATATTACCCATCCATGTTACTAAATATATTTGTCCCAAAATACTTGTCAGTTTATAAAATCAAGATTAATTAAAAAAAAATCATCTTAACCTTAATATTAAATGTTCTTAAAATAATTAATATTTATTAGAACGCAATTTATTGGAGAGATAAGGATATGATAGTAAAGCTATAACTTTTATTTATGATTTTTAAGAGACGTGAGAAGGAGAAAGTGGATAAGTAATATGGGATGGAGCGAGTATAAAGATTTTTGAACTTTTAATACTCCTTTCGTCCATTTTTACTTTTACAGTATACTAAGAATAAATGTCCACTTTTAATTATCTAGTTTGAAAAATTAAGAGATAATTTATTATTTCACACCTATTTTATTCTTATTATTAATTATTGGGTTGAAAATTTCAAGAAATTGTTAGTGGTTGCACAACTTTTAAATTAAGTTTGATTGATTTCAATTATTTAAGTGATTTATAATAATTAGGAGTGACATAGCAAAATTGTTATTTTATTTATTGCTCTTTAAGGAGTGTGTCAAGTCAAATAAAAATAATAAAAATCGACAGGAGGGGGAAAGGGGGGCGAGGGGGGGGGGGGGGGTAGCGGAAGTATTTTATTCAAATGTTTTGACTCAAATTCGTCTCCACTAATAAATTTCGACAAAGCAAATAAATTGTAAGTATTGAATCAAGTAAATTACTACCTGCCATGAAAGGATGAAAATTTACACTTGTATTAGCTGAGGGTCGAAATATATTTAAACGAATATCATGAACTAAAGCAATTTTTTTACCAAAATAATCCATTATTTAAATTGATTAACGAAAATAATATATTTCTTTGAAACTTTACAGAACTAGTATAAACGTATTTCCCAGTAACGTATTAGACATTATTTTATTAAAAAATTTAAACGGAGCAAACGGATATATAAAACGTTACTGTCAGTAACGTTTTTATAATTCGTTACTGTGAGTTATGTATTAAGGCTAATACGTTACTTATAGTAACGACTTATACGTGACTTTATTATGCCTTCACTTATTGATATCACTAATACGTGTTTCAAATACATCTGCGATAATCAAGTATGAATTATATTATTGAGTTCATACATATGTTATGGTCGGCTTAACATACTTAGACTTAATAGCACCAATTAATATAATCTCCCTAATTTAAACTTAGATTCTTATATAGATTCTTATAGATGACAGGAAAAATATCTAGAGCATTAAGTTTTAATCTCGTATATTTTCATAAGATAATTGATATAATTATCCACATATGAAAAATGAGTAATTAAATCAGGTGGGTCTTCCTTCTACATTTATTTACCTTATAAGCTAGTAAAAATTCATCCAATTAACTTTTGGGACATGACCTAATCACGTATTCCTTTTAAAACAAGGACCATTTTCATAAAAAAATTCAAGATCCGTGTTCAGTTATGCTCTTTGTACGATAACGGCGATTAGTAAAAGGAGGAGTTTCAGGTCTCTAAAATGACAGGTTAATTTCATCGATGGATATCTAACTAATTAATGAGGTGTCAATTTCATAAAAATTATTTCATTTTATTTGTCATTTTGCTATAATTTAGCTATGTACGCGTGGACTGTGAATTTAAAGTCATTGAGGCCAAAAAATTGTGCGATGTGATGATGTATTGAATGAGCTCTTTTGTATTACATCCAATTGACAAATGACTTGTGCTTTTACTTTTCAAAACATTTATCTTTTTTTTTTCTAGATCAGCAATATTTCAATGATAATCTCCTCATGTGAAGACGAGTTAAAAATGTACGACTAAGTAGAAGCAAATTGACTAACATGAAAAAAAAGGTAATGAGAATTTTATTTCTTTATACTAATTAATACACTTGTTCAAGTTCCCGAACTATCCTTGGTTAGTTGAGTAATTTTTATGGCTGCTCGATGAAAGAACAACATGGTGTGGCCTGAAATTTGTAATAATACATATTAACTATATATAATTTTTCTCTGTTCAACCAAAAAGCCCATGTTTAGCTTATACTATATACTTCAAAATATTCCCTCACATGGAATACGTATAACTTTCTAAGGAGTTTTTTTTGGTGGGGAATTCCTGAGACCTATTGAGTCAAAAGGGACAATATCTCAAAGAATAAGGACCAATTTGAAACATTTTAATTGTGCAACCAACAAAAGAGTAAGTTTATGATTTCCATTGGATTATTAAACTATGTAAATATAGGATTTGACAATGTTACCCAAAAATTTCTGGGCAATTTGCAGGATTGCCCTTCGCGGGGGTGGTCTTTAATTTTTGTCCTTCGCTAAAAATCTCTTGGTTTTGGGTTCGAACCCCCGCTCAGCCAAACATTTTAAAAAAAAATCGTAAGGTAGAGTTTGGATTCGCAAGGCAGAGTTTTGAAGGCAATATTTTGGCCTGAAAGAAAACTCTGCCTTAAGGCAAAATTTTGGCCTGAAGGCAAAACTCTGCCTTAAGGTCTGCAACAGAGTTTTGCATGGGCAGAGTTTTGAAGGCAAAATGCTGTCTTGCGAATCCAGACATCTGCCTTGCGAAAATTCCTTTTTTTTTTTTTTTTACTGAACTGGGGTTTGAATCCAGAACCTCGGGATATTAGATGAAGGGCAAAAATTAAAGACCACTAATTTGAAGAGCAAAAATTAAAGAACACCCCGAATGAAGGGCAATCCGCGCAAAAAAAAAAATCTCACTCCACTTTATTTGCACCGAAATTTGGGTAGATATAGAAATTTAGAATGATTAATCCATTTGGCCTAATCACTGCATTATCCCCGCTTTACAACATTATACCATGGGGTTGTTGGGTGGGTGGGGGTGTGGGGGTGGGGGAGATTGTACGTAATGTATCAACAAAGTGTATAAAAGGTGTTTATAACACAAATGTGGGCTAAATCTGTCACGACCCGACTAGGGACCGTGACGGGTACCCGGGGCTAACCACCGAGCACCGCTCGTACTATTACTTCTTAGGCTTATTTAACAATCACTTATCCGATTCATGCTCAATTTTATAATAAAACCTGTTTCCATTTAGAAACAACACGTTTTATACACATGAGCCCTTAGGCTAGCAAAATGATATAATATATATACATACATAATGACCATGCCACGAAACCACGCGACCCACGTCGAGTATCTACGAGCCTCTAAGAGATGACATCTACAATTGTACACAAAAGAATCATCATAGGAACCTCCGGGACAATGGAGGGCTTTCAGTCAACTAGCAGCCTCTAAGAATCCGGAGCAAGATCTTCTCCCTGTCTACCTGTGGGCATGAACACAACGTCCAAAGAAAACGGACGTCAGTACGAATATTGTACTGAGTATGCAAGGCAGGAATGAAATAAACAAACTTAATAGAAAGATCATGAGTCAGGGGACAATGATATAACCTGCACAAGTGTCATAGGCAATCGTATTACGTTCATATCTCACATTTTACATAATCATAGTATACATGTTATCACATCTCATACATCATCACGTACATCATCATGTACATCATCACATCATAATCTGTATCGTCACTCGCGTCCGGGTAACCCTCATATGCCGCCCACTAGTGGTGATCATGCCCGGCCCTCTCGGCTCGGTGTAAACATAGCAGCCCGCATTAGCGGTGACATGCCCGGCCATGTAGGCGCGGTGGAATCATACGCAGCCCGCATTAGCGGTGACATGCCCGGCCATATAGGCGCGGTGGAAATCTTATCATCACAACATCAATCATAACACATCATTATTATACATCTCATGTCATAGCATCGTGTTATCATTTCTTAGTGTTCCATGTATCCCATAGTTATATTACAAGTTAGCATTATTCATCATCTTATTGTCATAGCATATATTAGCATTAAGAGCATACATTAGGCTTTAAGACAACCACACTATGTCGGGGTGACGTAAGGTCGTGAACCCTCGATTGTCTTATGGACATTCATGAGTATCATGCCTCGCCTTGAAGGAAATAAAGCATAAGGCGAGTGTTAACAATAATAACATCATTAGCATGTAGGAATATCGTGTCACAAGTCCTTGAATTTTTATACTCTAGCTCATTGTCACTATTATCATGCTTATAGACGATTCCATATATGGAAGGACTCATAAGCGTCATCTTATAGAAGAATTGTGGAAAACTTGAAGGACTCATAAGCGTCATCTTATAGAAGAATTGTGGAAAACATGAAGGATTCATGCCTTTTGGAAGAAGAGTTAAGCCTCACATACCTTTCTCGTTTAAGCAATTTAGCGTTTGCTTATTCTCCTTCAATGTCACGCCTCTACCTTCAAAAAGAGGATTTGTACGATCGTTAGTTAACCAACTATAAGAACGCACTACTATTTCTAAAGAAAATTAGGCAGCACTTCCTTTGTTTATACTACTTTTCCCGTATTCCATATCAACTCCCAATCACCCACAGTAACAATCACAATATAGCAAATCACAATTATCATTCATATACAATGGCCATGATCCACCATTTCTCTTCATTTTTCCCCACATTTATGGTTTTGGGTTCGCTATCGTATTTTCCCATGTATAACACTTATCTCATGGTCTACATGTCATTTATAACATATTCATACTCACAACACACTAACATTCATCATTCAATTCAACTACCACTTACTCATGACACTATTCACTCTTGAATGACCCATTTGCTATGTTTTTCTACAATTCGGGTATCTTAACCTTCCAATACCTTAAACAACATGAAATGGTCATGAAACTTACCTTGGATGATGGTTGAACGAGTCTTGAGTGGATTTTCTCCTCTAGCAACAAAACCCTATCTCACCTCTTTTGGTTTTCTTTGATGAAGATGAAGTTTACTTTGGTTTCACACTCTTGTTTTCATGAACTTGGTGTTGTTGATCTTAGCTCCCCTTGGATTTCTCTTGTAGTGGAAGAGTGGAGAGTCTTCTAGATGGTTCTTGAAGAGTGGAGAGTGAATGAAATGAAAAATGAAATGAAAGAGTCCCTTATATTAAAATACCAAAAGCTGGCCGACCATCTTTATACGAACCAACATACGGTCCGTATAATATTTACTGACCGTATGTTGGGACCGTATATTTGGTCCAGTGAACCTTGGTGTTCTGGGCTGGATCTACGGACTGGACATACGGTCCGTATATATTATACGGCCAGTATGTCTGGCCGTATGTTGTCCAGTTCTCCGGAACTTGTTTTCGTCAACTCGTTTGATCTTCGATCCTTATGGAACCTTCTTAAAACTTGTTTAACACTTCAATACCCATCTAAAGGACGTTATTGCTTATCCCTAAGACCTCATTATGCCATCACCAAATCGTTGTTTGTTATTCTTATCCGATACACAACGTATGATTCATTTTCCTTAGCAACTTTCTTTCCTTGCATTGTATGCCTTTAGAATCTCGTCGAGGGTCATCTAATACTCTTTATTACTCATCAAAACATCGCATACGCTACGCTCTTGGTTAGCTTATTCACTGTACATATACGGGGGATTTTCCAAGGTGTAACAAAATCGAAGTTGATACACAGAGTATGAGCTACGTTGCATAAGTACTTTAAAAAATAGACAAAGCGTAATTTTCCAAAAAATTAAACGATAGCATTTGTATTGAATACAGTTATGTTTCAAAAAACAAACCAAAATGTATTTAAAAAAAAATAAAAAAAAATCCAAAAGTTAGTCTTCGATCACTTATAAGTAAGACCCGTATTCCCTAGAAGTACTTTCTCATCAACCAATTGAAAACGCTGTCTTTTTTCTAATTAAAATGGCTTAATAAATATATACTTTGCCAGTTTAATTAATTAATTAATATATATATATATATATAGTTTGCCCCCAAGCTTATAGCTAAATCCTTTTGGTACACCCCTTTCTTCGTGAAAAATCATATTTTTCGAATATGTGTAATACATGAGTTTCCATTCCAAATCCTAGAGTTTTTGAAGTTCATCAGTTTCCAATCCAAATTCTAGGGTTATGAAGGTTAAAACTAGTTTTAATCATGAAGATAAACTCATAGTTAGGTTTGGAACCATTACCTTTGTTACATCCCGTATTTTTGAACGTCGAATTATTTGTAAGCTGAGGTGGGGCCCACACGTCAAGATTTTTTTTTTTGGGACATGTGACAAATTATATGAATCACATATGTGAAGTTAAACACAACTCAAGAAGGACCCTTGGGCCAAATCAAAGTGGAAGTCCTCCAAACGAATATTTTTAAGAAAACGTTTTCGGGTGACCTGACTTTGGGGGGCAAAAACGGTATTATATGTTTGGAATTTGGAAAAATACCAAGAATTAGAAGTTGTAGATAATTGAATTATCTTTCCAACCATAGGTCGTGGGTTCCCAGGTGACGTCGGTACAAGGAGATATGGACGTTTTAAGGTCGAAAGGTCAGTGGGCTAGGCCCAACTCGGGACCAACCGAGTTGGCCCAAAAAAATGAAAAGAAAAATTTAGGCCCAAGGTGAGAGGGTGGCCGGCCATACCTGGTCCAAGCCCACCAAATTAATTAATTTCCATGTGGCAAATTAATTATAAAGGGATCATTATCCCTTAGATGATTCAAGAAACTTAGAAGGAGAAAGAACAAACAAAACAAGAGCAAAAAAAAGGGCCATTTCGGGTTTGGCCATAGAAAATTCACCCCTCCAAATCTTCCTCCAAAAATTATTTTCTTGTGGTATTCCTACTAATTTAAGGGTCCTTTACAACTTGGTGTAATTGTTTTGGAAGAAGGAGCACTTATTTCTTCAAGTTGACAACTTGTTCAAGTGAAGGAGTTGTAGAAAAAGGTAAGAATCAATTTCTTTTTCTTATGTTATGAAGGTTTGTTTATGTTGTGGTATGTGGAAATGAGTAGAAATTATGGAAATAAGGAAGTTTGCAAAGTGGGTATGTATATATATATGTAGCCATGAGTGTATATATGTTGTATACATATATGAGTTGAATTTTATGTTGTATTAGTTGTGGTTATGGTGAAAATTATATTGGGAATGAAAGTTGAATGAATTTTGGTTGAAGTTGGAATGTAGAAGATTATGTCACTTTAGAATGATTTTGTGATATTATGGAAATGAAGTTGTTAAGATGTGAATTATGATTATGGTTGATGAAATTGGAAGATGGAAATATGTTATGAATATGTAGGTTGAAGATTTGAAGTTTTGGGTGAATTATGTTTTGGTGGAAAGTTTGTATATTTTGTATATCTTGTGAATATTTCGTAGAAATGATATGAAATATTTCCAAATTATATTGTGATGATCTAGATTAATGATGAATGTGAAACCATTGAGATTAGTTTGGAAATTGAAGTTGAAATGAAGGTTATGACATTATGTTGGAAAGATAGCTAGTTAAGTTATATTGTGTTTATAGTGATTGTTGTTGTTGTTGATGTTGTTGTTGGGTTGTTGTTGATTGTTTTGGCCGAGTTAAATTCTCGGGGATGCTATATGTATAGGGGAGATGCTGCCCAAATTTCTGTAGGCAATTATGAATAAAGATTGAATACTTAAAGATTGGAAATTGAGAATTGGTAAATGTGACCAATTGCAGATTTTGGGCGAAACGGGAATTGAATTTGGAAAGGCGTAAAGAGCATATAAGGTATGTAAAGCTATCCCGATTCTTCTCTTGGCATGTCCTAGATGTACTAGGCTTGGATTTACGCCTCGGGGAATATTCTGTCCATCGGAATCCGCGTTTGAAATCGTCGCTTTTTCATTCAATAGAATTGAATTCCTTAAGTATGCTTTGATGAAAAATTATGAAATTTTTTCCCAAATTGCTTACGAAGTTATGGAATGTCCTAGAACCTTTGTAGGTGACCCCATAAGCTTAAAAATACGTAATTTGAGCCCACCGCTTCATTGGTCCCGAGGTGGGCCCACTATTTCCAATTTTACCCTTTATGTGTCTATGACTTGTCTTCGAGCGTTTTCGTTAGAGATACTCTAACTACTCCTTTATCTACTAAATAAAAACTATTTTAAATATTTCATTAAGTCTTATAAATTGTTTTGAATCTTGAAAACGATCTCGGATAGATTATGCCTCCGTAACCCGTTATGACATCTAAATTTACTTACTATGTTTCCGTCCGATTTCATTGATTTGATTTGACATTCGATATGCCTCATTGAGTCTCTGGAAATATATATATGGTATTTTTAGTGCATTTAGTTTCTCACTACTCCGTTCGTGGATGCCTCAATGTTTCCCCCACTGAGCCCGGGCCAGGATATGTTGTCAAGCGTGATCCTTTGCATTGTTCGCCGTGCCTCGATGTGAGGGGGCAGGTATACGCGTACATGGGTTTGTGGAGTATGCTGTGCCATGTACGCTTGTTCTGATATGATTTGCTATGGCCATCTGATATGACATATTATGTTACAGGGTTATGCCCCTGTTCTGATTCTTCTGTGTTGTGGCACCAGCGTCGGGAGGGTGGCCACGTTCTGTCTGCCGAGTCCCTTGGCAGGGGCCGGATTTCATGTGACATATGTTTCTGTACACACTCTGCATGTTTTGAAAATATGTATCTGATACTTTGGGTTTTCTATTTACTTTCTGTACGTTCTGTACCAGTTATGATTTTGTTTCTGTAATTCAGGCTTTGCATATTCAGTACATATTTCGTACTGACCCCCTTTCTTCGGGGGCTGCGTTTTCATGCCGCGCAGGTACCGACGACAGGTTTGCTGATCCGTCCGCTTAGGATCTTATTCTGCTATTTTGGAGCGCTCCTTTATCCGGAGCCTATATTTTGGTACAATCTTCTGCTATTGTATATATGTACGCTATTCAGGGGTACGACGGGGCCCTGTCCCATCTTATGATTCTGTTATGTTCTGTAGAGGTCTGTAGACAGACTTGTGTGGGTTCTGTATATGTTTTGGGTTGTTATGATCGGTGATGGCCTTATCGGCCTCTACGTGCAAAATCTGTTCATCTGTGATATTTAGTAGCGCCAACTAACCTTTATATTAATATATTTTGATAATATGTTGGTTTGGGTTATTGGGTACGTTTGGGTGTCCAGCACGGACACTAGTCGCGGCCTACGGGGTTGGGTCGTGACAAAAGTGGTATCAGAGCGGTTCGTCCTCGGAACGTCTACAGACCGTGTCTAGTAGAGTCTTGTTTATCGGTGTGTTGTGCACCACACCTATAAACAGGAAGCTACAGGACATTTAGGGTGTTTCTTTTTTTGAAATCTTAGATCGTGCAATAGAGCTGTGCTATTAGGATGATTCTGTCCTGATCCGTTGTTGTTTTTCTTTCAGTGATGCCTCCGAAAAAGGCGACGGCTGCCCAGAAGAAAAAGGGCGTGGTAGGAGAGACCAGCCGGGCTCAGAAGGGTACTCGGACCCTTGCTCAGATGATGCGTGATATTGCGTCCCGGCCAGCAGACTCTGCTACGTCTTCATCATCAGAGGAGTCTGGGGCAGCTCCACCAGTAGCTCCAGAGGTTCCAGTACCTGAGCCTCCAGCTCCACAGCCAGGGGCTGAGGATCGGGCTATGAGAGATGCGGTCCAGTTGTTGACCAGACTGGTAGCAGGGCAGGTTCATAGGCACGGACTTGGGGATGGTCGTGCAGACAGACGTGACAGTTCGAGAGCTCGTGAGTTCCTGACCTGTAATCCTCCAGAGTTCTTCGGGACAAAGCCCGAGGAGGATCCTGAGGAGTTTATCAGGAAGATGCGGCGCACGTTACATTTGATTAAGGCATCTGCGACAGAGTCAGTGGAGTTGGCTTCGTACCGGTTGTATGATGTAGCAGCAAATTGGTACGAGTCTTGGGAGTTAGCCAGAGGCGTTGGTGCTCCCCCAGCAGTCTGGGATGAGTTTTCTGAGGCTTTTCTTAGCCATTTTCTGCCTCCGGAGTTACGGCGGGCCAGGGCTGACAGATTCTTATTGCTTAGACAGAGGGGCTGCAGTGTTCGAGAGTACAGTATGGAGTTCGACTCATTGGCCCGATATGCACCTGCTGTGGTAGCTACTATGGCTGACAGGATGCACAGGTATATTATGGGGCTGGACCGTTATTTTGTCGACAGTTGCTTGGTATTGGCCGCTCAGCCCGATATGGATATTGCCCGGATTCAGGCGCACGCTCAGGGCATGGAGGACCGGCACAGGGGTCATCAGCCCGATAGGAGTCAGGATCGGAGACAGCCCAAGAGGGCCAGATCATCTGGGTATTTTGAGGAATTTCGGAGTGGGCAGCCTCAGCAGCAGCAGCAGTCTAGCAGGCATTCTTCCCAGCCAGCACAGAGCACACCTCCGCAGTTCTCAGGCAGGAGATTTGATAGCCCAGGGTATTTAGGAGCAGGCCAGAGCTCCGGGGTTTCAGGTTCGCGGGTAGACAGGAGTTCCGGTCAGACGAGGCCACCCAGGCCTCAGTGTTCTTATTGTGGGAGATACCACCCTGGAGAGTGCTACCGTGCTACAGGTGCTTGTTATTCTTGTGGCCGTCAGGGCCATACTGTGAGAGAGTGTCCGTATAAGGGTAATTTGGGAGGTGCAGCGCAGCCTACCGGATCAGTCGCTGGGTCATCGTCTCCTTCGATAGCCATGCGCCCTGCGGGGCAGGGTACGTCGACATCAGCAGGCCGCGGCAGAGGTAGTGGCGGGGCTCCCAGTTCAAGCGGTCCTTCGAACCGCATCTATGCCTTGACTAGTCGACAGGACCCGGAGGCGCTACCAAACGCGGATACAGGTATACTAATGTCTTTTTCGAAATATAAGTGTATTGAAAGATCTAGCCTCTACTTTGTGATATATTTTCCCCAAAATGCTTACAAGACCCTATAAGATTAATTTAACATTCGAGGACGAATGTTCTAAAGGGGGGGAGGATGTTACATCCCGTATTTTTGAACGTCGAATTATTTGTAAGCTGAGGTGGGGCCCACACGTCAAGATTTTTTTTTTTGGGACATGTGACAAATTATATGAATCACATATGTGAAGTTAAACACAACTCAAGAAGGACCCTTGGGCCAAATCAAAGTGGAAGTCCTCCAAACGAATATTTTTAAGAAAACGTTTTCGGGTGACCTGACTTTGGGGGGCAAAAACGGTATTATATGTTTGGAATTTGGAAAAATACCAAGAATTAGAAGTTGTAGATAATTGAATTATCTTTCCAACCATAGGTCGTGGGTTCCCAGGTGACGTCGGTACAAGGAGATATGGACGTTTTAAGGTCGAAAGGTCAGTGGGCTAGGCCCAACTCGGGACCAACCGAGTTGGCCCAAAAAAATGAAAAGAAAAATTTAGGCCCAAGGTGAGAGGGTGGCCGGCCATACCTGGTCCAAGCCCACCAAATTAATTAATTTCCATGTGGCAAATTAATTATAAAGGGATCATTATCCCTTAGATGATTCAAGAAACTTAGAAGGAGAAAGAACAAACAAAACAAGAGCAAAAAAAAGGGCCATTTCGGGTTTGGCCATAGAAAATTCACCCCTCCAAATCTTCCTCCAAAAATTATTTTCTTGTGGTATTCCTACTAATTTAAGGGTCCTTTACAACTTGGTGTAATTGTTTTGGAAGAAGGAGCACTTATTTCTTCAAGTTGACAACTTGTTCAAGTGAAGGAGTTGTAGAAAAAGGTAAGAATCAATTTCTTTTTCTTATGTTATGAAGGTTTGTTTATGTTGTGGTATGTGGAAATGAGTAGAAATTATGGAAATAAGGAAGTTTGCAAAGTGGGTATGTATATATATATGTAGCCATGAGTGTATATATGTTGTATACATATATGAGTTGAATTTTATGTTGTATTAGTTGTGGTTATGGTGAAAATTATATTGGGAATGAAAGTTGAATGAATTTTGGTTGAAGTTGGAATGTAGAAGATTATGTCACTTTAGAATGATTTTGTGATATTATGGAAATGAAGTTGTTAAGATGTGAATTATGATTATGGTTGATGAAATTGGAAGATGGAAATATGTTATGAATATGTAGGTTGAAGATTTGAAGTTTTGGGTGAATTATGTTTTGGTGGAAAGTTTGTATATTTTGTATATCTTGTGAATATTTCGTAGAAATGATATGAAATATTTCCAAATTATATTGTGATGATCTAGATTAATGATGAATGTGAAACCATTGAGATTAGTTTGGAAATTGAAGTTGAAATGAAGGTTATGACATTATGTTGGAAAGATAGCTAGTTAAGTTATATTGTGTTTATAGTGATTGTTGTTGTTGTTGATGTTGTTGTTGGGTTGTTGTTGATTGTTTTGGCCGAGTTAAATTCTCGGGGATGCTATATGTATAGGGGAGATGCTGCCCAAATTTCTGTAGGCAATTATGAATAAAGATTGAATACTTAAAGATTGGAAATTGAGAATTGGTAAATGTGACCAATTGCAGATTTTGGGCGAAACGGGAATTGAATTTGGAAAGGCGTAAAGAGCATATAAGGTATGTAAAGCTATCCCGATTCTTCTCTTGGCATGTCCTAGATGTACTAGGCTTGGATTTACGCCTCGGGGAATATTCTGTCCATCGGAATCCGCGTTTGAAATCGTCGCTTTTTCATTCAATAGAATTGAATTCCTTAAGTATGCTTTGATGAAAAATTATGAAATTTTTTCCCAAATTGCTTACGAAGTTATGGAATGTCCTAGAACCTTTGTAGGTGACCCCATAAGCTTAAAAATACGTAATTTGAGCCCACCGCTTCATTGGTCCCGAGGTGGGCCCACTATTTCCAATTTTACCCTTTATGTGTCTATGACTTGTCTTCGAGCGTTTTCGTTAGAGATACTCTAACTACTCCTTTATCTACTAAATAAAAACTATTTTAAATATTTCATTAAGTCTTATAAATTGTTTTGAATCTTGAAAACGATCTCGGATAGATTATGCCTCCGTAACCCGTTATGACATCTAAATTTACTTACTATGTTTCCGTCCGATTTCATTGATTTGATTTGACATTCGATATGCCTCATTGAGTCTCTGGAAATATATATATGGTATTTTTAGTGCATTTAGTTTCTCACTACTCCGTTCGTGGATGCCTCAATGTTTCCCCCACTGAGCCCGGGCCAGGATATGTTGTCAAGCGTGATCCTTTGCATTGTTCGCCGTGCCTCGATGTGAGGGGGCAGGTATACGCGTACATGGGTTTGTGGAGTATGCTGTGCCATGTACGCTTGTTCTGATATGATTTGCTATGGCCATCTGATATGACATATTATGTTACAGGGTTATGCCCCTGTTCTGATTCTTCTGTGTTGTGGCACCAGCGTCGGGAGGGTGGCCACGTTCTGTCTGCCGAGTCCCTTGGCAGGGGCCGGATTTCATGTGACATATGTTTCTGTACACACTCTGCATGTTTTGAAAATATGTATCTGATACTTTGGGTTTTCTATTTACTTTCTGTACGTTCTGTACCAGTTATGATTTTGTTTCTGTAATTCAGGCTTTGCATATTCAGTACATATTTCGTACTGACCCCCTTTCTTCGGGGGCTGCGTTTTCATGCCGCGCAGGTACCGACGACAGGTTTGCTGATCCGTCCGCTTAGGATCTTATTCTGCTATTTTGGAGCGCTCCTTTATCCGGAGCCTATATTTTGGTACAATCTTCTGCTATTGTATATATGTACGCTATTCAGGGGTACGACGGGGCCCTGTCCCATCTTATGATTCTGTTATGTTCTGTAGAGGTCTGTAGACAGACTTGTGTGGGTTCTGTATATGTTTTGGGTTGTTATGATCGGTGATGGCCTTATCGGCCTCTACGTGCAAAATCTGTTCATCTGTGATATTTAGTAGCGCCAACTAACCTTTATATTAATATATTTTGATAATATGTTGGTTTGGGTTATTGGGTACGTTTGGGTGTCCAGCACGGACACTAGTCGCGGCCTACGGGGTTGGGTCGTGACAACCTTAATGATATATGAAGATCCCACTTCAAAACTTAGTCAAACCCAAAAGTTCCTTACCCCAAAAGTTTCAAAAATTGCTCCAAATTTTCGTTGTTGGTATTTATATACTGCTCTATATATTACTCGGATTCGCTAAAAATGTCAAGGAGCGTGTATGGGATTTTCTAAAAATAGTGCATTTTAGAGGATTTGCTACAGGTGCGGTAACATATTTGGAGAGTCCGAGCAATATAGTTGATACTCACCATAATTGAAGAATTTCTTACCTACCCCCCCCCCCCCCCCCAAGCATTCCAACCTCGTACCAGCTCCAACTTTCGACCTAGGCCGGAATACAAGAAAGAGAGGCAACAGAGAAGGGAGGCATCTGGAAACTTCCCGGGCTATCAGTTTTAGTTCCAGAAGTTGATAAGGATGAATCAGTTAAAGGGACCCATAACTTGCTTGCTGAAAATAATTTGATTGAAACTGATAATGGTTCAAGTAATGCTTATGTGCAACTTAGTGGATAAGATGACACCTTTGCAATTGGGAAGTCAATCCTCTCCCCTCTAGGAAGGAGTCTAGATAGTTTGTTTTGATGTTCTTTCTGTTATCCGGGTTATTCTAGAGTTGTAATCCAGATTTTATTTGCTTGTTTTAATGTCCAAAACCCTTCTATCATTTTGTTTAATAAAAAAAGAGTTTTTGTTTTGTCATTTCCGAGTATATTTTCTTTTGTACAACAATTCTTTTCAAGCTGGTTCTAGTGACATGCATGCGGAATTATTAGCCAGATCTTGAAGGCCAGTTTAATCACGAAATAAATGCACCCAAAAGATTGAAAATGGTGAAAAACATGTGAGGAAACGGTAGAGTGCTGAAACATTTTGAGAGTACGCTGAAGTCTGGCTTGAATGAAACTAAGGCGATCACTTTGGGAATCATGAGAATGGTAGTAGTATATAACAAAATGTTCATCCCAAGTGATTTAAAGTGGGCAATATCAAGAGAAGTCAAAAATCAAGTTTGCTCCAATTAACATGAGTCATCCATGGTAAAGAGATGCCGTATGACTTTCACTTCTCATTCTCGAGTTGAATGCTTTGTGTTTGACATTTTAAAGGATTGGTATGACGAAGACATTTCATTCTGATATCTAAACATTGTGTCACCCTTTGCTACCCCTTTTGAGTCTTAGTTTTATTTTCTCTCATATCCCTCTTTTGGAATCAAAGTAGAGTGGAAAAAAAAAAGAGTTGGAAGAGAAAAAAAAAGTGAAAAGGTAAGGAGAAAGTCGAAATGAAGAGAAAATAGTTGAAAGGAAAAAAAAAATATAGTTTCCTAAACTACGTTCGACCTGATTCTTGTTTCGGCAAGATACGTAGGCAGCCTTACTCTGGGGCTCGGTCCAACCAAATAAAAATCCAAATTTCCCTGTTTCAAAGAAACAAGGGAAAAAGTTGTTTTTCCTTTTTGAGTCGATTCCAGAAGTTGTAAGTCCCAGTCCTATTATTTTAGTGTTATCTTTGAGCCTCCATACCGTTCTTTCTTTCCAACCTTATCCAAAAGCCACGTTACAACCAAACGAAAGACCTTCAGATCAATATTTGAGGATGTCAAGGCTATAAGCATGCTATGAGTTTAGAAAGCTTGCACCATGGAATTACTTGTCTTCATCGGCATAAGAACGAAAAATGGAGAGAAATGAAAATGAGAGAGTCTTAATGGTGCAAACCCTCACAGGCACCGTAAGGCGATGGTAAGTTGAGAGAAATAAAAAATGAGAGAGCCTTATTGGTGAAAATCCTCACGGGCATCGTAGGGAAATGGTGAGTTGAGAGAAAGGAAAATGAGAGAGGCTTGTTGGCGCAAACCCTTCAGGGCGCCACTAACCGAATGAGGGCCATGATCTTGATTCGATTGGTTGAAGCACAAAACTCAGCCTCAAAGTCAAAGGATTGACAAGAGACGACGGATGGTTTGGATGGACTTATTTAGCTTATCAATCCAAATGCATGTCATGATCACTGGAACTAGCTACTATACTTAGATAAATTTATATTTCCTTCCTTTATCACTGGAACTAGCTACTATACTTAGATAAATTTATCTTTCCTTCCTTTATCACTGGAACTAGCTACTATACTTAGATAAATTTATCTTTCCTTCCTTTATCGTGGGAGACATATTTGTTAAACTCTTTTCCTTTCTATATTTATATTTTATTTTTCTTTTTTCTTTTTTTTCATCACTTCATTTTTCGTGTTTTGTCTCTTTGAGTCAGTTTGTGTCAAGACAAGTGAGAAAGCATTTCAAAACTTGCTATCAGCTTTTTCAATTGCATAAATCAAAGTCCGGCCAGCACATCAAAAGTGACATGATTCAAGAAGGGGTAATATGCAAAACAAGTTGTTGACAGGTTTTGAGAGTCATGACAAATAAAAAGGTTCAGTAGTTGTTGGAAAGTTAGAACGACTCAATAGAAATGAGGTGAGATTTTGTAGTCAATCAAAGATTTTGGATAAGCAACGAGTATAGATTTCCGAAGTTGAAATTAGGGTCGCACATGGCAAAGACAGGAGCTATCATCCTCAAACCCAAACCCGCAAACTAACCACCATGTTTTTAAACTCACAAAATTTTTTTTGTTTGAAACCGGGGCAGATTTTGTGCAAATTTTAAATGTAGTTGAGATTCAAATCAAGCGTGATATAGAGCAAATGTTTCTCAATGAAAGCAATTCAAGTGGGAGTGGAAAGATGATCCTGATCTTCAAAGAAACCCTTGGTCTGAAGGGCTTCTTCAATGAATTCTATGTGGTATGTTTCTTACTCGATCGGATCAATAAATATTAGATAGGAATAATTATACCAATAAGCAAATACTTCTGCAATCTACCACTAAGAAGATCTTAGGATTCTCAGGTACTATGTCACTTCTGAAAATATACTATCCAATAGCAATGGACAAAAAAAAAAAAAAAAATAGTTCACTTAGTTAGCAATCTGACAAAATGTAATTCTCTAAACATCCAAAGAAATTACTAAAACAACAATAAAAAGATAGGACAAAACAAAGAGATGAAATGACTTCTCAAACATGTTCTTTAAAATTCACGGCAGAACAAAGAATGCTGGATTGTCCTCACATTTGAATATTTATACTATAACTTTCCTAAAAAATACTAACAAGAAAGTTGACAATACACTGATAATATAAAAAAAAAAAAAAAATGTAGTGTAGCATATGTAAGTTAACTCCATACTATAAATAGGCTAGCTTTAAATAACCCTAGAGCAACAGACCAAAACTATAACGAATTAAAGCTCAAATACTTTTATACAAAGTTGACAAAAACATGGAGGGGCATAATATTTGTTGTGTGATGTTGTTCCTAGTTGTTATCAGCTTAATTACTACAAGCCTTCAGGCAGATCCTACAGATGGATTCAAAGAAGTGCCATTGACAAATGAGAATTTTGATATGCAAAAACCTTTTAATGAACCATTAAGGGATCGTTACAGCGATGAAGATGGAATTAGAAGATTATGGGTCTATAACCATGATAAGCCCTTTAAATCTGACAGTGGCACTAGACCTCGCACTGAAGTCCATATTAAGGCGCTATAATCTTTTCTTCTTCTATGTATTTTGCAAGAAAAAAATTGTGGGGCTAAGGGGAATTCATAGGTGATCCTAAATCATGAGCCTTCATATGTTACAAGCATTTCTACATTTCACCAACGGAGACTACAAAAATT
This sequence comes from Lycium barbarum, assembly GCF_019175385.1. Lineage (NCBI taxonomy): Eukaryota > Viridiplantae > Streptophyta > Magnoliopsida > Solanales > Solanaceae > Lycium > Lycium barbarum. The sequence continues at coordinate 133,280,742 of NC_083338.1, read as the reverse complement.
ACACTACTACTCCCATAATTTAATTTGAGACTTGCCTGGATTAGATATAATATATTCAATATTGTACGTAGGATATGATATGTAATAGTATTAAGTTTTGTTGAATTTTGCACTTCAAAATTATACTAGGTCATGCAATTACTATGGAGCTAGAGAATATTCACCAAAAAGTGGAAAAAACAAAGGTTCATCTTAATACGACAGTAATTTAAGCAGATCCCTACCTGTGCATTATAATAGTATTCAAGAAGTAAATAAATGCAGAAGGGAATTATGAAACCTAACCACCTCAGTTCTTAGTAACCAAATGAGTAATCCCTATTAGTACTACTGACCATACCACATGAGAGACACACATAAGCAGCAGCAGCAGCAGCAGTATTAGTAGGTTAATTTGGAAAACAATTGCAATTAAAACTTTAAAATACACATTCCCAACTATCTTTAACCTGATATTGACAAATATCGAAGAAGAAAAAAACACAAAAACAAAAAGGCACTGAGTAAGATTTTATACAAAATAAATGTTATTTTCTAGGCACAAATTTGATGATGTTCACTTCTTTCTATAGGGTCTAGATTATTCATCTGGGATTTGGCAATTCGAAGGCTATGGTTATGTACCAAAAGGAACATCAGGTGTTACAATCATGCAAATCCATGGAGCAAGAGAAGGAGCAACATCCCTACAACTCAGGATTTATAATGGTGACATGAAATATTACAAAACTGATGTGATTGATAGAGATCTTTATGACAGATGGTTCAGGCTAAATGTGATTCACAATGTGGATGAAGGAAAAATCAGTGTATTCATTGATGGAGTTCAGAAGTATGAAGTCAATGATCAAGGGCCTGGAGATTTGTATTTCAAGTGTGGGGTTTATGCTGCTCCTGCTGGTTCAAGCAATTACATGGAATCAAGATGGAAAAACATCAAGATTTACAGGAAATGATGATGCATATGTATAAAGTGCTCAAGTGTACAGCACCAGCTTATAAGCTTGCATAGCTTTATGGGACAATGTTGAAGGAGATGTACTTGAAAAAGAGAAATAAAGGCTGTTTAATAACCCAAAACAGCACTTGAACTTCTGAAGTGATCAGACATTAAGCATGTTTGACAGATGAGAAAATTACTTGATAAATTAAGTGCCACTTTAAAAGGCTTTACTTATCCTAAAGTGAAATAAACTTGATTACTGCTGGATGATCAAAGCGGCTGTAAAGAGAGGCAAACACCAACTCCATATTTTTCGATCACATTCCATCAATTTTTTTGGCAACCAAAAGACTCACAACTACAACAAAGCCACATATATAAACATAAAACGTAAGACATTTTAAACAGATCACATCAAACATTCTTGTCCCTACAGTCAAGTGGCTTCCACTCCTATACTTTGATTATTATTGACTTGACTCATTATTATAGAAAGCAAATACGATTGATCTTCTACCAAGAAAATTACCACATATTAATGATCAATACTGAAAATAACTGTAACACCCCGTACCTTTAACCTAAGCTTTGACCATGATCCTAGACTTAGAAAATCAGATAAAGAATGTGGGAATTGGAATTTCCCTGTTCAGTTGTAAGATGGGAGTTTACGCCCATGAACAGTGACCGTATTTCAGTATACGGGCCGTAATTCAAGTCGTAAACTGGTACCAAGGATTTCTGAGCATTCTGGAATTTGGCATTTGGATGTCAAATGGTAAAATACGGACCGTATTTCAAAATACGGACCGTATTTCAAAATACGGACCGTATTTCAAAATACGGCCCTTATTTCAAAACGTATTTGGAATTTGGAAAAACTTCCTTGATTAAAGTTGTAGAGATTTGAAATACCTTTCCAACGGTATATTATGGGGGTCAAACGGACATCTGTGCAAAGAGTTATGACCATTTTACTGAAGAGACGCAGTGCAGTCCGTATTTCAAAATACGGACCGTATTTCAAAATACGGCCAGTATTTAACTGGGCGGAAATTTTAATTTTCCAGAACAGTATATATTCGTCCGTATCAGTTCACATAATTATTTTTCATTCCTTCAAGCCCTAGAACGACCTCCTACCCTCTCCCATCATCAAGAACACCAAGGTAAGCCTACTCTAATTATTCCAAGTCAATTCTAATACATATCCTTGTAATCTAAACAAGAAATCATCATTCCTAAACTAGGATTTTCAAGAAAACCCATCTCAAGGTTCAAGAATTCAAGATTTTGGAAATCTTCTTCAAAACTCAAGTCTTTAATTCATGTTTTGGAGCGACTAAGGTATGTAGAGTTACTATCTACGTGTGAGAACATCATTGTTCTTCCCCACGCCTCCTAATCCATAAAGTATGAAACTTTACAAAACTAGGGTTTCTATTCTATATTATGCTCATGATAACCCTAGGTCCATGTCTATGATTATATTATGTTGCTATGATTCTATCATTGTGTTCTTAATAACTCCATATGATTATTGAGAATCAGTTCGTAATCCATGAAAACCCACATCTCGTATTCCATGGGTTCTTGCATGCATGTTTTTAAATAAAAATGATTATTTCATGAATATCCTACATGTCTACAAGTTTTCATGCAACTATATTATATAATTACTTTCATGCTATGATACAAGATACACACATACTAAATACAAGTTATTTCATGAAACCATATTTACAAGTTATTTCATGAAACCATGTTTACAAGTTATTTCGCGAAATCATGATTACAAAACTAGTACAAGTTAATTCACAAAAAATCATGGGCTTCTTAGCCAACTATATTATGTTCATGTTTTTGGGAGTTGCACGAATTACCGAGAAGGCTCAGATAGCCTGAAACTATGTAGCCACCATAGGACAAGGATCGCTCCGCCCAATTAGGACGATACCTTAATTTTACACTGAATGGATCCATCAGGCACGTTACCACCTTATACCCTGACAAGGCATGAGGGCTCTGCTGATCTGGCGAGGTACCAGACTCCACGTACCCAGTGGTGATATCACATGTCGGTTTATGAAATGCTCTCCCTACTTATCATGTTTTACTTATGTTAGTATATATATATGTACTCATGCTCATGTTCATGTCCAGGTTTTCAATTTCAATTCTTATCATGTTATTCCATGTCTCATGTTATTTCTTTCAGTTGCTTTACATACCAGTACATTCAATGTGCTGACGTCCCTTTTTATTGCCCGGGACCTGCATTTCACGATGCAGGTACGTATTTACAGGACGCCGCATCTGCTCAGTAAGATTTGCTCGTATCAGCTCATTGGTGAGTCCCATCTCATTCGGGGTTTAGTCAGTTATCTTTATTTTACTAGTCATGCATTTAAAGGTATGTTGCGGGACCTTGTCCCAGCAAGTACGTTTTCCAATCAAGATTCACGATTAGAGGTTTCATAGACTAATCAGTTTAGTTATGTTAGACATGCAAGGTGTTTAGCCATCTTTGGCCCGACTCATGTTACTTTCGCATTTATGATTTAAACAAGTATTTCATTAAATTATTATGACATCTCATGTTTTATAAAAGCCCATCACGTTCATGTTATATTTCCGCTCATGCATGCCTCATGATAATTCAGCAGGCCATGTGGTTCGCTCGGTCACATGCAGTATGGCACCGAGTGCCGTGTTACGCCCAGGCCATAGTTCGGGGCGTGACAATAACCAACTGATATAAGCTTAAATTATAGTACATACACATACCAACCAACGAATCTTCTATCTATTACCCCAAAAAAAGAGGGGGGAGGGGAGAAAAAAAGAACATTTCCCTCTGAAATCAAGCGCATGGTGGTAATTACGAGCATCACTATGAAAAACCTAATAAATATATAAAGCTCAACCATGTAACTTGCCTTATTTCTTTTCAAGCCTAGAGAAGAGGACCCTGAAAAAAAAAATGAACGATATGCTGAACCCATACAACCAATTAATAAATAAAATATGAAATAACATAAACTATACTATTCTATAATGCAGTCCCACAAGGCAGGCAACAGATTTTTCCAATCCTTGTAAAAAGCCACTGCAACGGATTTGGACCATCGTTTTCCTCAGGTGGTGGGGTTGGCAACGGTATTTCTGAAGGCAAATGCTGGTGGAAAGCATCAACTGCACCTGCAACACCATCTTCGTTCTCTAATAATACAGCTAGTTCCATTACTCGGGATTTCACCTATATAAGCAATTTCTCCATCAGACTCCACGTAGATATAAGAAAAATCATAAACAGCAGAGGCTGTAACGAGCTTTTCCAAAACACGCTTGTGTTCTGCAGTGACAGAGACAGGTAGTTTTGGAGTATGTCATTAGGTAAGGAGATGCATAGACACTTACATCAGACTGGAGCATAAATGTTATAGCATCAGAGAGTCCTTCCACACTAAGCTGTGATATAGGAATTGGAGCAGGTCCCAGTCCCTTTTCATAAATTCTATCGCCCCAAAAGAATTGATCGCCAAAGAAGGGTACTATAGTTGTTGGACACTGGATTAAAAAAGATATGGCATAAGAACATATGAGCATTCAATTCAATACAACTTAAAGAGCAAAATCTGATAAGACATCTATGACTAGCCATTTAGAATAACTCTACTGATTTGAGATCGAGAAGGAGCATTACCCCAGCACGTAGTCCCGCGGCTGTGGTTCCAGCGCCACCGTGATGAACCTGCAAGCAGGTATTTCCCACGAGCACATCAGAAGATAACATTTTTCAATTTATTATCACAATCCAGACATTGAGAAGACTGGAGCTTAGAAGGTCAGTTATACTAGTGAGTGTAAAATCCCTAATAACCAAACATCGACCATCAGTTTATCAGAACCGATCCCATATCCCCAGTCTGCTATGCAGAAAAGCATTCAAACGATATATAACATGAGTAGGTAGCGGAGTAAATTGTAAAGCAATGGTACTCACCACAGCTGAGCATTGAGGAAAAAGCCAATCATGAGGGCACTCCGCGAGAAGGAAAACATTTTCAGGAATCTCTTGAACTGGAACAGAATAAGAGAAACAAAATAAATAAGCAAGAGAAGATGTTTCTTGGTGTTAGAACATTCCCACATGCAAACCAATTACAAATGAATGGAGAATCAACATTATTTACAAATACTACAACAGTGCACTTGTGTATGTGGCTTCCAACCAGTAATATACTGTCAAATAAACTGTTCTCTTGGTCTATCCACTTAATGTTTATGTTGTTGTGATCCCAACTCCAACTCCATACCACCATCCTAGGCCCTCAAATTTCTCTCTGCTTCTCGGGGAAATAATTGGCCTTGGAATTGGTTTTTAGGTTGTATGTTGGGATTAGGGGGAAGGCTGAAGGGGAAGCTAAGGGAGACCTATTATGCCAGTTATATAGCTTATATAGAATTTTATTTAACAGACCATCTCCCCCAAGGTTCTTCTAATGTTATTTTTGAGGTTTATCCAGGTCTTAACCGTTCCAGTGAATGCTTAGTAGATCACTAAATCTTCAATATGATATACGCAATAAATTAGGAGAGTTGATGCCTATATCTTTTCTTTCTTCAAAAGATTGAATTTCATTTTGCAGCCTACATATGATCAATTTTATGGTCAGTCAAACATGCAGAATGTAATACGATGAACAAAAATTGCAAAGTTAGAGAACTTACTAGTACCAAGATCTCCCCAACCTCGATCAAGAATTCCCCTCTGCCCAGTATTCTTCAGTGCCTCCAAAATTATATCTGTAGTTTTCTTGGAATCTTCAAGAGGCTACAAACAGAACAAAAGGAATCAACAAATTGGATGTCTTCAAAACAAAAGTGAAGTAGGAGATCAAAGTGATTTAATATATCAGATTGCTTAGATCTTCATTGACCCGAAGCACAGCCACCTTACAGATCTTTTTAACAATTAAAGTTGGTTTGACAAATATACAGTTAGATTCATAGAAGCTGGTCCACATCCACTAGTGATGCAAGTTTATCAAGTACGAATTGGATCATTCAGAAAGGAATCAGACTCAAGATATGTTACAAGAGTGGCTGAGTGGGAATAAAGGATTGTCTGATACTTCTAAGACTTCTGGAAATTTATATTAGAAAACCTTACCATGCTCCCAAACCCAATATATACAGGTTTAGACCCATGTTGGATCCACTTGACAAATTCTTCTGAAGGTTGGTAGTTACTCCCAAGGTTTAAGAAACAATAGCCAACAACATCAACCAAAGGGCCCCAATCTGCAAATTAATGAAATTTCATCAATAATTTTTATGATAAATCAAGCAGATCGAAAGTATGAGTACACATTATTGCTAAGCCAATGGTTGAAATAGAACTTGAAAAGGCAGAAATCCACAAGAAGTTGAAAACAATTCATTTTGACATTTATAAGTGATTAGTTTTGCTTCAACAATAGAAGTGGAAATGGACCAATACAAAAACCAGCATCCAGATACCATTGAGGAGATGATATATACCTTTAGGCTTTGGCACAACATGTGGACTCCAGATGTAGCCAGTTGGGAAGTGAGAAATTGACCCGTGGTACGTACTGAAGTAGGCGATAGGAGGAAGGTTTAGCTTCTTTTTCCTAAACTCGTTGATGTAACTTCTTATGCCCCACCAGATCAGTAAATCCACAACTATGTAGGAAAGCTGGATTGTGCAGAAAAGAATATAGAGTTTTAACAGGAATCAGAAGCATTAATGGCAAAATATTTTTCAGGAGAAGAAACTGATAACATACCCAGTACGCAGCAGCTTGAGGTACACGAGCCAACGGGTGAGGAAATTCATAAGTTGGCCTGTCTATTAACAAAGTGTGAGAACGTATCTTGTTGAAATTAAAATGGGAGAATTTGATGAAGAATGACATTGAACTCAGCAACTGACTCACATTATATTCTATGTGCATAATTCCAATTGATCTATAAAACTTCCTAATTCAGAAGAACCAACAGCTCCGGAAAGTGGGCACTTGCATCTAATCTTTGTATGTCACAAACCTAGGTGTTTGGTTCGACATATAGATAAGCATTTTTTGCAAAAAAAAAAAAAAAATCAAATTTCAGCAAAAACTGTGTTTCAACGCAGCTCCACCACAGAAAAGTTTGAGTCTTTTCAAAAATTGTGTTCCAACACAAACTCCACTAAATAAAAGTAGTGAGTTTTGCAAAATCTCATACTTTTCTTTGGTGTAGTTCTTGTGACTTGAAGAATTTTGCAAAAACCGTTTTTCAATTTCTTTGAACCAAACGATCATGTGGGCCAGTGGTCCAAGTACCAGATCTTAGCCAAAAGGCCAAGTAACGTATCAAACGCCACCTTAGAATGGCCTGTTCAACATCATATCTAAAAAACATACACATAGCGCAGAATGTATTGGCTTTTCTCAAAGAGGATATTAAAAAAAAATAGAATTCAGATAGCGGCATTTTGTTTCATCAATGACTTACAGGAGGAATGCACTTTGCAAGGTTGCACATTGCTCAAGACAACAATTGCAGGTGCATCCACTTGTCAAAATGAAATTTTCAATATAATGGAGAAAGTGTCAATCAGAACTTACGTCCAGGGCATTGTGAAGAAGATGTGGAGGGGTACCCCAAGAGCTTCAGCAACGTGTGCATGTCCTGTCACAAAGGGTGTTCAGAAAAATATAATAATGCCTATAAGTTGACTTGGACTAAATACTATCCAGTTGACTAATTTTGATAAGTAAATGTTATTAACCAAAATAGCACCAAGAGGTTGCTGAAATCTCTACAATGATGGATTAGAACGGGTCCGGAACCAAAATGCCCCAAAAAAAAACATTTTGAACCAAAATACCCCAACAAAAAAAAAAATGTTACCAAAATGCCTTTAGCGCAGTAAATTAATGCGCTATAGTCCCTCCTTTTTTTCCGGCCTTTTTGGTTAACCCTTCTTCCATTACACTTTTTAACGTACTTTGACCATAGATTAATCATGCTTCGGGACCCCGAAACTTCAATATTTTATATAGAACCCTACTTATTTTTGTGCGATTAATAAGGTAGGATCAATACATCAAGGATACACAAAAGTTCGGATGACCGTTTTAGTGGTTGAAAAGTGCTCGAACGTCAATTTCGTTTGAAGGCTCGATGACATTAGCTTGAAGTTCTTTACGAATACTTAAACTTGTTCATTAATAATTAATCAAAAGTTAGTCAAAATGGCAGCATTCATACAAAAAAAAAAAAAAAAAAACTTAATTAAATTGCATCATTCATTCATAACCTTGAGTAGATGAAAATACTTAACATACTAATTAATAAGAAAGCCAAACTTTTTAAAATACAATCATCAAAGTAAGAAAAAAATTTAAAAAACATTCATCAATTAATGGGAAAGAACGCCTCCTCGTACATGGCTGAGGAATATACAGTTGAAAATTATGCAAGAACGTATGCTGGAAGGTTCTACCCACTTGGCAGTGAGAGTTATTGGCCACTGGATCCATTTTCAATGGTTGCAAATAAAGCATTTATCCGTAAATTCAGAAAGAATGCATACTCGCGTATTCATAATGAAATGGATGTTCCACCGGGGAGATACACTCGAAAATGCTCATTTTGCAATTATGTTGGTCATGATAAGCGCAAGTGTCCCTTACGGCATGGTGGTCAAACTACATCCCGCGGTGAAAGTACCTCTCGTGGTGGAGGAAACTTTCGTGGTGGAAGTACCTCTAGTGGTGGTGGCACATCTCGCGGTGGTGGCGGAAGATCAACTCAAGGGCATTAATTGATGAATGTTTTTTAAGTTTTTTTCTTACTTTGATGATTGTATTTTAAAAAGTTTGGCTTTCTTATTAATTAGTATGTTAAGTATTTTCATCTACTCAAGGTTATGAATGAATGATGCAATTTAATTAAGTTTATTTTTTTTTGTATGAATGCTGCCATTTTGACTAACTTTTGATTAATTATTAATGAACAAGTTTAAGTATTCGTAAAGAACTTCAAGCTAATGTTACCGAGCCTTCAAACGAAAATGGCGTTCGAGCACTTTTCAACCACTAAAACGGCCATCCGAACTTTTGTGTATCCTTGATGTATTGATCCTACCTTATTAATCGCACAAAAATAAGGTTCTATATAAAATATTGAAGTTTCGGGGTCCCGAAGCATGATTAATCTATGGTCAAAGTACGTTAAAAAGTGTAATGGAAGAAGGGTTAACCAAAAGGGCCGAAAAAAAAAGGAGGGACTATAGCGCAGTAATTTACTGCGCTATAGCAGTTAACGGAGCCGTCCCCGTTAACTGCTTTAGCGCAGTAAATTACTGCACTAAAGGCATTTTGGTAACATTTTTTTTGTTGGGGTATTTTGGTTCAAAATGTTTTTTTGGGGGGCATTTTGGTTCCGGACTCGATTAGAACTATCTATGATACAAGGAGTCTTTCAAGTCCAGGAAAGCATAAAAATGAATTTTGTTTGTTGGACCATAGAGGAAAACCATATAAAGCAGTTTATATTTTATTTGACATTCATTTACAGAGCATAAGCTCTATATTAAAGTCTTCTTTCTCCTAAACTCTTAGTTTTCAATGATTTCCAAAATAATGGAATTTGTAAACTCCTTGTGCTGTAATTTCTAAATAATAACAAACAAATGAACTCCCAAATCAATATGCAACTTTCCAAAGTAGTGCAGAATACACACCTCCTGAGGCTCAGCTAATGACTTTTCCCAATATAAAGATGCAGGGTATAACAATTTGGGATCACTGAAAGGAGGTTAATTAAGTTTTTTAGTTTGTAAGGACTTTTAATTGTTAGAAGCAGTTTAACACAGGTAGTGACTTTGATACAGAAAATACAACCAGGTGGATTTCTTTACAGGCCAATAACCCAACTTCTTGACATAGGTCAATATCTAGAGATGATAACAAGTCAATATACAGACAAGAGCACGCACTACTCTTGACTGGAAAAAAGCAGAGGAGCAATGTCAAGGCAGTGCATTTAAATATGTAACATCTGAACAGTCAGACTCACTAAGGCAGTGGAGTAGCTTTTCAGAATGATCACCTCACAATGTCAAATCCAGATAGATTCTAGTCACCACATTAGCAGTGTCACAAGATTAAACTCATAGTAAGTAAACAGAGTTATTAGGCCAAAGACATTTCAAGCGATTCGAACCTGAGTAGGATTAAAAGTTATCTTTGAGATTATTGTGTCCGGAGCTTACAGTGACCCATCCCTCTCTTTCATACACACTAATATGTTTATTTAATTTCATATTTGCTGACTTCATGTTAATCCTTTCTAAGATAAATTCCACAACACGACTAAGAGACTTCATCCCTCAACAGTCAAGTTGCATTCACTCCTCCACTTAGATTATTCTACTGGGAGAAATGTATCATAGTTACTGGCTAATACATCTTTCTAATTTAGTCAAACATATGTTGCCTACGATGGCAGATTTGGATCAAACATCTGTATGAAAAATCATCCCCCCCCCCCACCCCCCCCCCAAAAAAAAGAGAAGACAGAGAAATGTATCCTTCAGAGAACATGCAATGATATTACAACTCAATGTGATAAATCATGGACCGAACGTGAATTAGACCTCCAGATATCAAAAATCTGTAATGAGTGGTGAGTGCAGATATTCTTTTTGAACTCACCATATGCAGGAGGATTTGCAATAATAGCTTGTGCTCTGAAAGGTTCACCAGTTTCAGTATCTGGCTCAGTGCAAGCCGGAAGAAGAGATTCAATTATAGCCTTTATCTGCTTTCGCTGTACAGATATCTCTCCTGGTCCAGAAGGAATGAGACCTTTGTTCCTGGCCATATCTGCAATTCCACAGAACATAGAAACTTAGTCCATATTAATCGATTTTATCACAAGCTTCTCTTCTACTTGTACAAGTACGTGAATGAGCCACTTATTTCATACTAGAATCCAATACAAACTTGACCAGTACGTATGTTGAAAAGTTACTAAAATTTCAAGAGGAATTTCCAAACTGTGCATTAACTAAATAAGAGAAAAAGACAGGCTTAATATAAAAACGATTGCTCATAGGACATGTTAGTGTTCCACATTGGTTGGGATTGTGGCTATAGTCTCCTTATGACTTGGGCAACCCTTACCTCATGAGCTAACTTTTGAAGTTGAGTTAGGCCTAAGTCCATCTTATTGGTATTAGTACCAGACCCATCATCATTGTAGTGTTACCTAATGTAGGGCCCTATGTTATGATATCTATGCTTCGATTAGTCCTGGGCGTGTGGGAAGGGAGAGGGAAGAAGGCAGGTTAGAGTGTTCGACATTGGTTGGACGCACAGGATGTAGTCTCCTTATATGATCTTCGGCAATTCTAACCTCATGAGCTAGTTTTTGAGGTCTATTTACGCCCAAAATCCATCTTCTTAACAGGATCGCAAGGATAAGGAGCACTCTTGATATCGCTAGCACGGAGAAAGCTCCCAAAGTCAGTTTACCACCATCCTAGTTGTCATGAAATATTAAGGACCACCTCATTAACATGTTAGAAATGGGGCAGTTTTATTTATTTAGTTTAGGTCTATAATACTCACCGTCACATGCGGAGATATTTTTCTTGCCCACGCCATGCACTTGGAAATATTATTACACCGGCATCGGTAGCCCAATTCTATGCTACAAGAATCCTTCATTTACCTTAATGTACTTGAGTCAGACGGGTTTGAAACAGGTGTGGGAACATTATACGTTTCGAAACACACACAAAATTTGCAGGAAACTATACCCATACCGGATTCTTACTCACCCATACCCCATACATACCCATAGCAGAGTACTCATAGCATAGACAAAAACAAAGAAGCATGCCAAAGACCTCTTACATCCTGCCAATATCCGTGGATCACCACCCAATGGGTGGAAGTCCATGCCTGCTGATTTGACAAAATCGCGGAAGTTAGAATGAGTTGCCAGCCTGACACGATGACCAAACGCCTGTCAATGCATAGAACTGATTAGAAACTGAACAAATTATTAACTCAACAAAAGAACAATTTCTCAACCAAAATAAGAAGGTATTAAGGAGTGAAAGAACCGACAAAATTCTACAGCCAGTGAGTGAAAAAAAGAAACTTACATAAACTACTACTCGAAAAATGGAAACGTAAAATCTATACTTGAAATCTAATTTACTATTTCACAAGAAAAACCAATATTAACCACAAAAATTATGAGAATATTAAATAATAAGGAAATAAATCATTGTGCACCAGAAGAGGCCAAAACCAAGAAATAAAGCTAATCTAACCTTACACAGGAAAAGAAATTGAATCCGATGGTATCAATACTGGAAAGAGTGTATTTATTTAGAATGTTTTAACAGTCAAGCAGCAGAAGTTGTCAACATTCTGGCAGACAAAATTTTCCCTTCCGCATATTAATTGCAAGGCCAAAGTGACCTTAGTTTCTAATAGCCAAAGTGACCTTAGTTTCTAATACTTGCTTCAACCATATAGGTCCAAGTTGAACTCTGAAAATTATCTCCATCAACATACAACCAAATGAAATCTCAATTGGTTTAAAAGTTGGTGACTAAATGACTTGAAAAGTGGAGAAACTAAGTCTAGTAAAATAGGACTCAGAAGGCCATAAATCTAACCTCTCCAACAAAGTGTCACTCAAAGCTAAAATTTGGGTACTGCAGGATCCCTAGGTTATTTCTGGAAAGAAAGCTGAAGCATAGAATGCAGTTATTAATCATAAAGGCAAGTATAGATGGTCAAGAAGCAAAAGACATAGAACACATATGACCAGTACAGATATAAACATGAAAATTTAGAACTCCCAACATGCCTGAAGTCTCCTGGCCATAGCCAAAAATGGTTGAACATCTCCCCTGGTTCCAACAACAAGTACCACAATTTTCAACTTTGGAACTGACTTATTAAAATCCGTGATAATCCTGTCTGCAGTAGGAATGGGTCCTTCAACGGATCGTAGCTCCAACAATTCAGAAGTTACAGGTGTACTCTTAGTAAGGTCAACCTCCACCGTTCCATCCCTTTGTATCCTTACCATCTCCACAATGAGCTTTTGCTGGCGACATTAATAACAGAAGGAAATATGAGAAAATTGTAAATGAATAACAAGGAGCAGCAACTTAACAGCGAGAAGATGGGAAAGTACACCATTTTCCAAATGCATTAAGGTAAAAAAAAAAAAAAAAAAAAAAGACCACATAATTATGCAGGTAATTCGTGGTGGCTCTTTCAGAGGCTGCAGAGGGGCAGTCCTATGCCTGCATACTTAGGCAGATAGTAAGATTTCTTAGCCTGTTCAATTAGTTGCTATATGGACATGGACAACCTATTGTATAAAGAAGCGAATCAGGACGGATGTGTGTGATTGTGTGCACAAAATTTGTCTTTATTAAAGAGGGTCTTTCAGCCACTTATTAAATTGCAACTCAACTCAGCAAAGCCCTACAACATACAGATCAACTCCATCAGATAAAACCAAGAAACTAGCTCAAAAATCAAATGGCCAAAGTAAATTTGTATCAGTATGTTTGAATAAGTACTTGGTCAATATAATAGCCAGCTTCACGTAGTCTAAGCATTTTGGAGACGTAATTCTCAGCATTCTAGGATCTTTTACTGTTTTAGCTAAATCATATGTTTTCAGATAACAAGCATGTCAGCTTTTTCTACTCCTTATCACTCTCCAACTTTAAAGGAGCTTCCCATGCTTCAAGTTTCCAATCAAATAAAACAAAGTCAAGCTAACACTAGTGTAAAGGACAAAAGATAAACTCTAACAAGTTGCAACAACTTCCAAGATATTGACATGTATATCGTAATCAGGACTAGAAATTCTATCTACTTCTACGCCATGTTGACTATTATATAATGTCACAGGGAAGCACTACACAACTGGTTATCAGAACATAGGCGCTTCAAAGCTGGAGACGTTAATAACTTGTCCAAAATTTACCTTTTCGCGTTCAGAAAGTCTATCCACTATTAGATTATGTCTTGGACTATCCCTCCTCTCAGTCAAAGATCTTGCAAATGCCATATCCTGTCCTTCAAGGAAAAGACTTCTGTGAATAGTCACAGGTGCAGTAATAGAGTGCTCCAAACCTACAAGTTGAACCAAAAAATGCAAATGTCTTGTATGAGAAAGAAAAACATCTAAACCAGTAAACCACAACGGTCAGCGTTATGCCCATCAACAGAAATATAAATGTCTAAGATCTCTTCAAGCCAGTACGGAAAAGAAAAAGAAAAGAAAAAACAAAGAATCATTTGCAGCTAGATCAGTGATCTGCTTCAATTGCTTATAGATTACCCAATCAAATTTGCTGATTACCAAATATCCAAAAAACAACACTCGGGTCCTGAAGTTTCATTCATGAGTATTTTGCCACTCTAGACATGAAATCATTGTCAACGCTACAGCATACTGGCAGTGAAGAAAAAGAAAAGAAAAAACAAAGAATCATTTGCAGCTAGATCAGTGATCTGCTTCAATTGCTTATAGATGACCCAATCAAATTTGCTTATTACCAAATATTCAAAAAACAGTACTCAGAGGTTCTGAAGTTTCTTTCATGAGTATTTTGCCACTCTAGACATGAAATCATTATCAACACTACAGCATACTGGCAGAATATCCTAATTGTGATACAGGAGATAGCTTTTGGTTTGGAGGGAGGAAAGTGGAGATGATGTGAGAAGCAACATATTAGAAAGCTTATTACCTTAGTTTTGAACGAAGCACAAAAGAACTATGAGATAGTCAAAAAGCATTTTGCCCGCTTGTATGGAGAAGGATAAGTTAGAGTTAGTACTCTGGAGGCTTTTGGATATTTGATATTTTTCATGCTTACAATTGTTTTCCAAACATTGGTGTTAAATCATGGTTCCATTTTTTAGTAGCTTGGTTTGACATCTTTGTTTGTCAAAATCTGTCCTCCGAAACTGATGTTTTTTTGTTTGTCATTAATTTCTTTGAAGCATTGGTTTTTCTTTGTCCTACTGCTCATTTCCTTTTGATAGGAAGTTCTATTTCTGTTTTATTAATTGGACGTTATATTTTTAATGATAGGGGTGAAACTTGCCATGGAGCTAGCCAAGTCGGGTTGCAGGGTTTATCTGCCCATATATTAATACAGAAAGAAGGCAGAACTTCTATCGGCATTCCATCTAATCTTAGACAGGTAATTTGAGGGTTCGCCTCAATTCATTGTTGTGCTTACACACAAGACTACCCTTTTTCAATCGCTCCTATGTTCAAACCAAACCGCCCCCTATTTTACTAAGGCTGGAAAGAAAGCCAACCAGGTTCAGACAAGGGAATGCTTTCCCAGCCTTTAAAGGGAGGCCCGATGAAGTGAGGGAGCTGCGGTGGAAGGAAAACACTTTGGAGATCGAATACCTCTTTAGTTAGTGATAAGAATGGAGACAGTCTAGTTTGATATTGAAAATCAAATTTTGAGATCAACAACAATCATTATTTGGCCTGCGTGGAGGACATAAGATGAGAAGTCTCAAGGATGTCATATAGTCCCTTGTCCTCCCATCCACATCCAAGGATCCCTAACCTCAGGTCTAAATAAGACACAACCTATTCTCTCATTCACCAGACTCTTTTGCAATAAAAGACATCTTCAAGAAGATGGCAGCATTTTCTATCTGATAAAAGTGGGCTAGAGCACCAAACACAATTCTAATGCACCTAAAGTAAGGATCAACACCTAAAGTAAGGATCAATACACATCACATAAAGAGTGGGACGAAAAACAGGTGTTGAATTACATGACCACCACATCTAAAAGCTTAACATGTTAGACTTAGGACATTTTATTTACTTAGTTTAGGTCTATAACACGCACCCTCACATGCGGAGATATGTTTCTTCTCTAGTCAAAGCACACGGAAATATTTTGTTGATAGATTCTAGTGAGACTTAAACTCGGAACTTTTACCCAATTTGAAACCAATCCTATAGACTACTCACGAGGACCCAAACCTATAAACTAGTCCCTTGTTAGTTGGGAAAACCAATTTAGTCTATTAACCCTTCAAAACCCTTTCAGAGTCCATTTGGAACAAGTTTTCCTTCAATTGTTTCATTGCAATAGATCCCTTTTGAGTACCAACTACCTCATTGGACAAGGCTGACACCTTTTGTTTGAGTCCAATCCACGATTTCTGGCACTCTTCCTCAGGTCCAGACTACCACTTTGAGTTGCATCCTCAAGCATCGACCAACCGGCTCCAACACCTCAAAGAAAACTTAAAAACTTGCAGCCAGAACACTTCTATTTATTTATTTTAGGTGAATGACAGGAAAAGTTACTCCCGTCTTTTCTGCAATACTTGCTCAGTAATATAGGACAAACCTTAATAGTCACAGATTCGCAACTAAGCTTACATGTCTATCTAGATAGGATTATTTTGAAATCCTTCTAGGTTGATTTCATGAGAAGGCTTAATAAAGGAGAGGAACCAGACCTAGTTTCGGTGGGACAACAAATAATTAGTTCCATTTCTACAATTATTAGCTAGAGGACAACAGTGATGCTTAACATCATAAATAAGACAGTTTCCCAACCATTTTGTCATCCCAAGTAGAATCAGTAAACAAATATGGTTTCATTTTTTATCAGATAGAATAAAGATACAACACGAGCAGTAATTTTACTATCGATCAAAGAAGAATTATATTGGCATAGTCATCCCACAGAGAATAGCAGACAACTGAGATTAAATTAACTTTCTACTACGCCTTGATGAGACTGGTGAGCATATTGCTGCTTCCTGATACATCTGGAACCATAGGGATGTCATCAGAGATCACCTAAGCTTATGCATCTATCAAGAAAGAATTTCCACTAGTTTAGTACATTAAAGGAATAAAACTCCCCAGTTTGATGTGTAATGCTAGTTAGATATAAATGATGCTTAACAACTCATTATGCCAGGAGGATACGTATCAAAAAGAAAAAAGAAAAAAAAACATACTATGCCATGAGGGGTTCACAAAAGGAAGTTCACTTTCGTTATCTATAAATATGAGCTTGATGGACATTGGTCATCATGACCATCAATGAGTGTGTTTCTCCCTTAGATGGCACAAAACTGAGAAATAAGGCTGTGACTAGTACTTTCTTTCATACAGACATTGGTTATCACGACCATCAATAATCTATCTAGACATTTTCACATTGAGCAGAGATTACTAAAGAGGGAAAAGAATGTAAAAGTCTAGCAGGTTTTTAATGACACCATTTAAAACAAACTCGTCATGTGAAAGTTGCAAAAGATATGTTTAATTCACGATTCTCAACAACTATCCATTGGGAAATGATGAAAGATACATATGGAAAGGTCGTCATTAACAAAAATACAGAATACGGTCCTCCAGAAAACAGAAACTACCTTGTCAAAAAAAAAAAAAAAACTACTCAAGGGACATCAAGAAAATACCAAATTACACCCCTGGTGAACAGCATTACGAAACAAAAGACCAAAAAAGAAAAGAAAAAGAAAAAAGCCCACAGGATCATTCTTAAGTCCTAATATCCCAGTCACTTGGCGTTCGCTCATACTTTTCCTCTCTAACTTTCATTTACATCCTTGCCAATGACATTTTGCCAAGGACCATGACTCCTATTCTAAATTTATTAGTCTAAGAGAAGACTAAACTAAATGCACAAGGAAGAATCTTGATTGCAGGTTTTCTCAAGCTCATTATTTTATCAAACATAAAGAGAAAAGCTTAGGAAGCTGAAAAGCACTAACCTCTCCGAGGACGAAGTGGAGCATTAGTACTCCGATCATTTGACTCGGGACTCTCCAAAACTAAAGGAGACTGCAGTGGATGTGTTCTCTGATTTTTCATTACTGGAGTCAAACAATCATCCGAATGAGACGAAGAACTTGTCCTCCATCCATCTAATTCATCGGAAAAACCAGCATTAGACCGTTCATCAGCATTACTAGGTACTTCTAAATTACTCGTTCTCTGATCCCCTACCCCGGTCAACTCTTTTTTATCCGACTCAATGGATAAACCAACATCATTTGTTGAATCTTCTAAATCTTTGCAGGTTTTAGTAATGCCATTAGGCCCATTACTATCCATTTCATCTGATCACCAGACTAACTCACCTAGGGTTCCAAAATTGCAAGCTATTAGTCCAACACACGACAACTCAAATTCAAATGAACTCCAGAACTCAAGATTCAGCAAAATTCAACAACCCCACAATGAAAAAACAAATCTTGATGCTAGGAACTGAAGAATTCCACAAAGTTTAAGGCTTAAATTTTCCAAATTACACCACAAGCACTAGATAGTCAATGTGAAACAGTACTAATCTGTCATCTGCAAAGACCAATCAGAAAAGAACAAAAAAACACAACCAAACAGTCAACAGCATGCCTAGAATGTTTGTTATGCCAAGTTTAAAATCAGTACAAAATTCAACAGGCAACAATAGTACTAGTAATAAATAGCTACAGGAAACTCACATTATACATGCCCTAGTTATTATCTACAGAGAACTAGAAAAAACTGCCAACCAACAACAGATAAATTAAAAAGTGAAAAGGAAAGATACTTTTTTGCTAAAAAGACTGGAATCTGGCAAATTCTTTTGATGATTCTAGAATTAAAGAAAATGAATATTCAACTACTACCAGGTATCAAACATAAAATTACCAAGAAAAGAACTTGTTTCAACTTTTACTTCTCCTCTTATGACTAATTAGAACTTGGAAATTAACAACTAGGGACAAAAATTACCAGCAATTATTGAAAGAAAACCTTTTGGAGGGAAGCTAAAAAAAAGATGGAGTATGGTTTTATTGAAAAAAGGTTGTAGAAGAACACTTGATTAAGCATCCTAAAATTTCAATTCTTCAAAGCTGATGAAAAATGTCTTTGAGTTTTCTATTCTTTTCTTAATTCTAATGTAAAGAAAAGGAGAAAAAAAAAGGGAAAGGAAAAGGAAACGTTTTATTACTAAGTATAGTAAGTAAATAAAACAATTATAAGCTGGTGAAAAAAAAAGGAATTGTTTTTAGTAGTAAACCAATTATAACACGCATGTTTGACAGCGATTTTATGGAATTCAATTAATTATATTCACATTTATATTTTGGACTTTTCAGTAGCTAGCTGGCACTTGTCAGAATCTTGAAAGCCATAAGGATTGTGAAAATCTGAATATTACTATATCTTAGTAGGAGTATGATTAGTTGATGACAGAATATCCTAAGTATAAGGCTCTGTTTTTAGTCAATGGCCAAAAGGTTAGAGAGTTAGATTTTCAGTTTTTGTTTTTCTTATTTTGGAAAAGAGTTTTCTATTTGAAATTTAGGGTGTGTTTGGTATGACGGATAGTGTTTTACACAAAATGTTTTGCAAGATAATATTTTCTTGGAAAATAAGTTATTTTTCTACTCATTTTGAAAAAAAAATGTCATTTTAAGAGCATTCATATTCAAAGAAAACTATACGAGGTTTTTGAATTCTGAGTGCAACTTCTGGTGTTGGGGGTAGGAGGGGTGGGAGGTGGGGCAGGCAGGGGGTTAGGCCCTAGGGTACAGGGTTGGGGCTGAGGGTAGGGTAGTTGGGTAGGTAGGGTGGGCGAGGGTGGAGTATGGGGTAAGTGGGGTGGGGTGGGTGGGTAATGCGAGGGTGAGTTAGGAATGCGTTGGTGTATTTTTATTGATTCGGAATATATTTTTCCTCAAAATTTTTAAGAAAAAATCCTCTTCTATTTTGAGGAAAACATTTTTGGTAGGACAACATAAAACATCTTCCATCATACCAAACACACCCTTATTTTCTGCTGGATTAGTCAGCCAATAGTATTCCAAGTATGTCTTTTTTAAACTTTTTTGTAGTGTTTGCTGAAAAAGAGGAGACAAATGGACAAAAGAATGTGTAGGGCATGTACTCGGGGAGCAATTTTTCCGGTAAGATTTAGTCTTTTTTTTTATCTTTTCTTTTGTACAGATAAAATGTAGTCATTGTGAGCTGTTGATGGATTATTATCTGATCTTTTTAATGTCTTTGATGCTTTTTTCATTTTGCTTTAACACGATTGCAGGAGAAAGTATGAAGTGCATGTGATCTATGGGGCTAGGGAAATTTGGGTTCAATATGGTTTACTTACAAATTAGACAACCAGATCGATTACAAATCAATTTTTACAAAAAATATTAAAATCAAATGTAATACTATATGCTCTATAAGCTTTTTTTCGCTGTATTCTGTTAAGAATATATTTCGATATAGATGTTATAGAACGTTGATTTAGCTATTTGTGATTTTAGGCGTACGAGTTAACTATTTAGAATTACACAAATTTAAAAGCAAGTGGGCACCGTAAACAACAGTTCTAACAATTGCTGGCTAACATTTCATCATGATAGAAGTAATTACTCACTAGTTGTATCCATTCTCACCATAAGCCTTTCTGATAAAGGGTTTTTTTTATCACCATGTAGCCGGTTCTTTTCTACGTTTAACAAAAGTTTTTTTTCTTAAATAAATATTTAAATAAAGACGAGTTTTGACCCTTGTAATTAGCTTGTGCCGAAAACAGTAAATCAGAGTATACGAAATAAACTAGAAATAGTTAAACAAGAAGATACAGAAACGTTGATTAAATATTTCAAGTCCATAGAATTCATTGTGTGTTCTTAAGAAATTTATTCTCCTCACAATATCTCATGAGGTGTTGGATTATTTCCTCCAGGACAAAATGGATATACCTTTGCTGGAGTAGTGATACCTCAAACGCAATAATTTCATCGAACTTGAAGACAGTAACGAACCACAGAAAGACTATATTTTGTTTGTGAGAAAATCTGCAGAAGAAGAATGCGAAAAATCGAAGCTGAAAACTGAGGCGATGCCTCTGTATTTATTGCCACTAATGGATGAGCTTTGAAAAGGTGCATTCGAATGGGTGACCGAAGTCAAGCGAGCGACAAGAATGTCGTGAGGCTTGCTTTCTTCTCAACTCTTTAAGAGCTAGCAGAAGTGTTTCTCTGTACAAGCACAATAATTTCCATCTCTTTAATCAATGAAGGATTTATTCTTGGAGTTCCTGTATATATAAAAAAAAAATGCATTCAAATTTTCATTTCCCCCTATTTTTCATTCACACCATACTTTTAAAAACCCAACAACTCTTTCATCCAAATTATTTCAGGTTGTAGTCCCTTGTATAGTATTACCGAACCATTTAACCATTCGTCCATGCTTTGTTCCACATGGATACTTGCATAGCAATAATATAATAAATATGGTTGTTGCAATTAATAATCAGTAGTACTACTTGTTTTTGCTTTACAAACTTGGGAATTTTCACACTAAAAGAAAAATTGTCATCCCGTCACATCAAATGGCAGTACTTGCAATATAACCTCCACTCCCAAGAATCCAAACATTAAGAACAGTTGCAATCTGGGGTGTGTTCGGCACTGAGGAATTTTTGAAAATGTTTTAAGTGGATTTTTACTTATTTAATTTCCAATGTTTGATACGTAAACAAAAAAAATTATCTTAAAAGCATTTATATATAATTTAGACAAATATTATGAGAGGTGCGGGATGGGGTTAGGTAGAGGCGGATCTAGGATTTGAAGGTGCCGAGTGTCATAATTTTCTTCAATACATTTTGTTAGGAATGTGTCGGGTCCATCTCTTTTTAGTTTATTCGGATCAACTTAATAGGCCTTTTTTTATTTGCAAATATGAAAATTACATCTCAAAAATCAAAAAACGAACATAATTAACATCTTAAACAAGGGATGGGGGCTACCGGGGGTGAGGGTGAAGATGAGGAGTGTTGGAGGGTCAAGAGGACACAATCTATGTGGATGATACTTGCAAAACTTATTTTCCCTACTTCCACTAGAAAGTCATTTACACATTTTTAAGGAACTTATTATTTTCGTATATGAAATATTTTTCAAAAATTTTGACCAGCCGAACATGAGAAAATTAGAAAATATTTTTCCATAGCCAACACTCACATAAATCATAATCTTCAAAATATGTTACCTATAAATACAATATCATTAATTTATAGTATATATATCCCCCCCCCCCCAACCTGACTAACGCGGAATACTTTATGCACAAGACTTTTTTTTTAAGAAAACAAATCCTAGAAGAGGCAAATTAAAGGCTTATATCCTGGAACCTTGGCATATCAACATATCAAGACCCTAGCAATACATATTTTTTTTTTGAGCGGAATGCCCTTCAAACGCGCTAGTTTAATTTTTGCCCCTTAAATTGCTGGTCTTTAATTTTTGTCATTCGCCTAAAAAAGTGACCGAAAATACCCCGACGTTCTGGGTTTGAACCCGACTCAATAAAAAAATAAAAAAAAAATTGCAAGGCAAGGTTTCACGAAAGTTAGGCCTTATGTTATAGTTCCTAACTTCCATAGTTCTAAGTTATGCCTAAAACAAAAGTTATGCTTGACAAGGAGTAAATTTATGCCTTAAAGCATAACTCATATATAGAAACTATGCCTTAAGGCATAACTACTATATAGAAACTATGCCTTAAGGCATAACTTGCCTTATTTTTTTTTACTCTGCTGAAATTCTATTCTACAGAAGTTAGGCCTTAAGGCTTAGTTTTTGCCCGAATAGGCCTAATTTGCTACAAAATTTTACCTTGTGGAATTTTTTTATTTATACTCTGTTGGGCTTCGAACCCAAAATCTCAGAGATATTTTCGGCCACTTAAAGTGCCGAAGGACAAGAATTAAAGACCGGCAATTTGAGGGCCAAAAATTAAAGACCACCCCCGAATAAGGGCATTTGTGTGAATAACCCGTAGCAATAATGCTTCTAATGGACCGGAAGCCCATACAACTATGAAGAATCGGTGAGGGGCAATTCGCAGGAATTCCCCTTATTCGGAGTGGTCTTTAATTTTTGCCCCTTAAGTTGCTGGTCTGTAATTCTTGCCCTTCACCTAGAATACCATGAGGTTCTGGGTTTCAACCCCGACTCAGGCGTGAAAATTTTAAAAAAATCGCAAGGCAAGGCTTTTGGAAAAGTATGCCTTTTGCGGCATAGGTTGCCGTAAGGCATAACTAAAGTTCTGCCGGATCCGACAGAAATTGCCTTAGAAGGCATACATTTAGTTATGCTTTATGGAAACCTCTGCCGGAGACAGCATAGGTTGTCTTAAGGCATAACTAAAGTTATGCAGTTATGCTGGATCCAGCATAGGTTGCCTTATAAGACAAATTTTTAGTTATGCCTTAAGGCAACTTATGCCGCTTAAGGCAGACTTTTCTCAAAGCCTTGCCTTGCGAAATTATTTTTATTTTTATGCCTAAGCGGGTGTTCGAACCCAAAACCTCGATATTTTTTGCCACCTTTTCAAGCGAAGGGCAAGCTTAAAGACCACCAATTTGAGGGACAAAATTTAAAGACCACCCCAAAAGAAGGGCAATCCGCGCAAAAAAATGATCGGTGAGCCTAACAAAAATATATGGGTCATTTGCACGACTATCCTTCAAAGGCACTGGTCTTTAATTTTTGGCCCTCAAATTGTTGGTCTTTAATTTTTGTCCTTCGCCTAATAACCCGAGGTTCTGAGTTCAAACCCAGCTCAGTAAAAAAAAAAATGCAAGGCAGAGGTTTATAGCAAAATTAGGCCTAAAGGCAAACTTTTACACAAACCTCTTCCTTAAGGCCTAACTTTTGCATAAAATTAGGCCTATTCGGGCAAACTCTAATCCAAAACTCTGCCTTGCGATTTATTTTTTTTAAATTTTTTTTTACTGAGCGGGAATTCGAACCCAGAACCCATGAATTTTTAGGGAAAGGACAAAAATTAAAGATCAACAATTTGAGGGGCAAAAATTAAAGACTAGTGCCTTTGAAGGGCATTCTATGCAAAAGAATGAAAATATATAGCTCATCAAAGCCTAAACTAGAAACGTCTCTTTTTTTCATTCAAGAACTTATTTACATGAATAACTTATATGTATTTACAAATTAAATCAAAGAATAATATCATCATCATCCTATGCAGCACAACCATCTTACTGGCTACTACCTTGACTTTTATTCCCACATGATTTTGCAATTTCCGTAATTACCAAAGCTCTAGCACGATTAATCGTCAAAAGACATAAATAAACATGTTCTTCAAGCTCCTCAACTTGTTTCTTGAACCCAATGTTACTCTTCTTCAACTCCTTCAACACTTCCAATGAAAACCTATCTTCCCTTTTATCCAAACACAATTGAATCATTGCCTTGTTATGGTCAATTTCATCATGAAGTCGAGCCACGAGCCTACTCATCGTGTCAAAATCCCTGTTCAAAATATACGTACCTTTTGCTGCGACATCAAGTTGATCTCCAATTTTCGTTAAAAATCCACATTTCAAGAATCGAAAACTCATAATTTTTTTCCTTAATGGCTTTATAGGTAGGCTTAAAATCGCGGGCCCGATGACAATTGCAGCAAGAGTATGTGCTGCTAGTACTAAAGCTGCCACAGCAACTAGTCCACAAGCTGCTGTTACACATACCCCGGAAGACTTATTGACACATTTAATCAATTTGATTTTCCTAGCAACCCTTTTCTTCTTGTACTTCAAACGTTGCAAGACCAATGAATATTCATCATTAATTCGCATGAAATCTTCTTTTTTGAGGTCGGAGAAGGGGTTGTTGTGGATCATAAAAGATCGAAGCTCGAGTACTAGGTAACCAAAATGGTCAATATTGGAACAATTATCAATCGAGTCAAGGACTTGTTCGACAAAACCATAGTCAGATTGGACTTGGTTAATGCTTTTCAGAATGTAGCTGCAGAATTTTGATGCTTCTGCACTTATATTGAAGTAATTTGAAAGAAGGGATTTGAGATCATATTTTTTGGCTGGAAAAATAGTTGATTCAAGAATGGATGTTATTTTGTCTTGGCCTGGCTCAAGGAGAATTTCTGAGAATGTATTGTGGTATAATTGAGAATTAGGAGAGGATGGTTCATTTACTAGTAATTGAGCTTTTGTAAAGAAATCGCCATAAGATTTTGTTCTTAATGCCCCAAAGTATTCTTCGTTCACATTTAGACTTCTTTCTGCATCTCTCGTCATTTTCTTCTCATCTGGAACACAAAATAGCTCCATATTTATTGAAGATCAAGATTTAAGAAGAGAAATACAAGTAAGTAGAAATTAGTTCGTAGCTTTTCACATAGATGCATATGACATATGAATATTTAATTTTGATAAGGATTTAACTTATATTCAAAAAATTTCACACGTCTTTGAATAACATAATTTAACTTGGTGTAACAAGTTGTTTGTATTATTTTGTATTTAATAACTAGTTCCACTTATTATGCATAGTATCTATCATTTAATTGACTTGATATTGCATATTTTCTTTACACCTATATAGAAGTTAAACTTGATTTGTAATAGTAATAAGAAGAAAAAAAAATGAAGAAGAAATACAGACAAATATTTGTTAGGGGTAAGAATAGTGAATCTTGTGCAAATTTAACACATGAAATTCGAGCAATTCATAATTACGATTAGCTTATGAGCCATAGAAGGAATTATAGCTTCTGAAAGATTTAACTGAAAGTATAAAAATGAGTATTATCATCTTCATTTACACAGCGAAGGCACATAAGAATTAAGAAGACCTACATATATGACTAGAAATCTAGAATATGGATCTTATTTCTATTTATCTCGATGAGAAACTCCAAATAAAAGGTTCATATATACTCAAAATCCCTGTTTGCTTTCACAAAGACCATAATCTGTTACAATAGCTTATTAGAGTTTATCATCTTTCACAACAACAAAAATTAAAGAATAAAAAAATTTCCCCGTTCGTAGTAAATACTCGAACACAAAGATGAATGGATTTTGGATTACTAATCATATACGTACGCATCAATGGATAGAATTAAATTAATAAAACTAGAAAAATTAATTTCCACATATACAACAAAGGAAAACATTGTTCATCCAAGTAAACTAAATTACCAACCTTTGATAGTAGTACAAGTTTTATCTCCTGCCATCATCTTCAATCCTTCAAGCCAGCTAGAAATGAAACCGCAGCAATTAGTTGCTTCGATGCATGGAAATAATGAAATAATCAATAAATTGTGAGACCCAAGCAAGTGTTTCTTTCTAAAACTTTATAAGCAAATAGGAAATAAGAGAGAAAGGTTCCAAAAAAAATGCCAAGTCCGAGGTTGTCTTAGTTCTTGCTTGAACAGTGAATTAACCACCCTTTATATATAAAGCCCACTTACAAAGAAAGACAGTTTTAAGGATTATATCTTACGTTACCCCCTTTTGTGATATGCATTCATTTTCATCTGAATGGATGGAAACTTGTGCAATATGTTTGCTAGGTTATAGGCTAATTATATGGAGGTTGAGAGGACGTGGCTTCTTAGAAACAGCTTTATTTTTTCTAGATGATGATATGATCCAATTGGTGGTTGTTATACCTTTTTGGCTTCTTTTGGCATGATTTATGTAACAAAAGTATATATATATTACATATAAAGAAATATCTATGCGAGAAACAACTTTCGGACGACTTCCAAACTGTAGATTTGGTACATGCATAACAAAATTGAGTTAATTAAGCAACTTATGAATGTGGGGACAATTCAAACCATATATACTATATGTAATTTTGGGAGGGTTTTATTGCAAATTTGTAATGATCCATTATTATTGTTTGTATTTGAGGATTGGAGATTGTAATGACAAGTCTTATGTCTAGTTTATCTACATTGTACTTTTTTCACTTCACCTTTAATACTAGGCAGGTTTAGCTCCTAGTAATTTTATCTATCGGTATTAAGATGACCTGATCCTTTTGCTAATTACAGCATGTTAATGAATAATTTTTTTAAGGAAGAGCTTAAGTTATATACATGGTCAGTTTAAGATTTTTTTTATTTAATTTTATCAAGTTACCAAATGGTGTTTACGCATAAGCTATGTAATTTTAGATATAAGACAAATTACCTGCTAGTGCTACTACATGTAAATGTTAACCTCAAGGTATAATAATTTCTTATATTGATGTATATAACTTAAACTCTGTTTTTTTTAAGAAAAATCATATAAAGAGATACCGATATCTTCATAATAATGTGCAGTAACGCATTGTTTAGAGCCGAGTATAAATAAAGTAAGTTGCACCAAACCAGCCGAACATGAAACATATGACATTAGGTTACAGAAATTTAAGGAAATATTGTTATGGTTAGAAAACTGTTACGTAGCTTCAAGAATGCTCCCCTAACTTTGGTTAAGCAACTTTACTACTTTTCGTTGCATGCAATATATCTGGTCTAATATATGCCTTCCTCTACGCGAAGAATTAATATGTCAAAGACACGCGGCTTGCTCATATAAAGACAAGTAGGACAATAACTCTACATGTTTTTGAAATTAAAAAATAGTAAATTGTGGGAGTTGTGTGGAGGGTTCAATTTGGTGATCACTGCTGATGAGTTTATTAGTGTTTATCGGATTTCTGCTTAGGTATTCGACTTTTTGCCTACTTGGCATCCATATCAGCATCCTATTTCTCTCTTTTGCTTCCAAAAGAAAAAAAAAATTAAAAACTCTAATGCCAGGATGAAAATCAATCACATACTAAAATATGATGTTTCGAGCAACAAATTTTAAATTTCTCCTTGAAGATTCAGTGAAGGCGAGAATGGGATAGAATATGTACCTTTATTGAAGTATCACAAAGAATATGAGCATCCACGCATACTCTTAATATAATAGGTGGAATATTCTATAATCATTAGATGTTTTTTAAAGATAAATAGGCTTACACTTTGTATATCACGGTAAAAATTTATCGCACCATATATTTACATTATATCACATTAGTTTAACATGATTAAGTAAAATAAATAAATTAATAATAGGGTAGTTATCAATATCTATTGATCATCTAGAACTTAGGAGTAATTGCACTCCAATAATATACAAATCGCACCATCCCAAGAAACGCTCTTTCATTTCATCTTTTTCTTGAAAGACATTTATATTATTAATCAACCAAATTAGGGTAAGTGAAAAAAGAAAAAGAAAAAACTAGGGTATTTCTATTATCTCCTAAAATATATAAATCGTGCGACTCCTTTTTTGAGTTTACTTTATAGATAATGACGGTGATGATGTAAATATTTTTTATACCATTAGAGTTATTTTATCTGTTATAAATATTTTTTATATCATTGGAGTTATTTTATCTGTTATAGCACATTACTTACTACTTTTTATTATATGATGCCAACCAATTATGATTAAGTGAAGTTACCTGCAATCACCTTTTAAATGACTTTGGTTGTATAAATATTTTTTTACATCATTAATGCTAAGAAATTAGACTCTTTTTCTTTTTATCTATTGGAGAACGTTTAGATAAGATAATTATTCAATTATTCAGATGGACGGTGGCCAAATAACTGAATACCTTACTACTTATGTTACAAGTTATATTTAGGCATCATATGTTACGTTGTTGCAAAAGTTGTAGAGTCCAAGAATATGTTATGTGACAAATTCGCTTTTCCATCTTGTGAAAACAATGTGTTTTTCCTTACTTGTACCATGTGCCTCAATATTTGTATCTTAGCTTTTTATAGTATTAACTATTAAAAAGAGTTCCTTCCTACTTGCTCTGGAACATATAACTGACAAACTTTTAGTACGTAACAAGCCAGTTAAGAAGTTTCGTCATCTTGATTCTCGTAGGACCATTAAAGCAATAAAAAATAAAGCTATTGTATAATCACGTGTTAGCGCGTCTGTCATTGAATCATTTAATTTTTTTAGTATGATCGTTTGGTAATGATATTGGATTTTTTTTTTTTTTTAGTTGTGTGCACCACTAACTATATAAATAGATTTCTGTTTGTCTTTTCGTTAGTCAATACATCTACACGATCTTTAGAAAACAGAGATTAGTAGAAACTAGAAAGGGAAGTAAGCTAGTATATATATATTCCTTTCGTTTTAATTCATGTAATAATAATGTTTGGATATATATAAAATTTAAGAAAGAATAAAATATTTTTGAAATTTGTATTCGGGAATGAGGCTATAAAAACTTTTCGCTAAGGATAAATTAAAAAATTTAAATTCAATTATTTCAAAATTTAGAAAGTTATCATTCTTTATTAAACTAATTAAAAATAAATATTATCATATAAATTGGAACGGATGAAATATCAGATTCACTTATGGAGGAGCCGAATGAGTCTCGACCCCCGTGATCGTGGAATAGGAAAAGAGAAGTTGTAGTGAGATCAAACTTTACTCCGTTGAATGAAAAATCGTTTTAGCAAATTATATACTTGACGAAGTGTCTTTTTCAGATTATGTTTATGAATCCAGTGATGTTTTTTCTTTCCTTTTTAAACTTCAAATGATTTGTGAACTTAGCTATCTTTATAACAAGTTAACAACTACGTTAAGCTAAACATTTAACGAATACATTCTTCTTCAACAGGTTGGGTTGGAAGAAATTGCACGGTTTCCCTTCAAATGGGCTGGTCTTTAATTTTTGCCCTTCAGCTGGGTTGCTCTTTAATTTTCTCCATCGAACTTATGTTTAGCGAGGCATAAGTTCGTTAAAGAATCTGACATAATTTATGAAATACTATGATACGAAAATATAAATTTATGCTCAGTAAAAAAGTTATTAGTCGTGAGGGGAGAATATTTGGGGAAATAATTTATATATACTGCTTACACATCTAGTTTGCAGTCAATCTAACCCACTATTGTATCATCAGTGTATGAATAATGTATATGTACTGTATAGACATATATATATACACACATTAGTATACTTTGCATACATAATGTATATGCTTTGTATAAACATATGAAACCAACTCAAATTATAGTGTAGACAAAGTATAGCTACATATTTATATTAATATACTTTGTATATATAATGTATATACTTTGTATAAACACATGAAACCAAATCAATTTACAGTGTATAGATAATAAATTTAAACCCCCAATTTGAGTCCACTCTTCACTTCGAAGTACCCAAACTGATCTCCACTCTTCACTTCGAAGTACCCAAACTGATCTCTAAAACATATCTCTGAAACCCGACGACTGTGGTTTATTGCTCCTAAAATCAAAGAAAACGTTGTTAGTTTCTTTCTCTGTTTTCCTACAACCCGAACTCATTTTGCTCAGCCACTAGAACTGGTCCAAGACCATCAATTCTTTCTCATAATAATGTCCAAAACACTAAATTGAAACCAGTATCTAAAAATTGTATTCAACAATTTTTTTAAGAAAAAAAGACCTTTGATTGTGCAGGAAGACGCCTAAGTTGCTATGAAGAAGAAGAAGGCATGTTGTGTTATGACAAGTTTTTAGAAGTAAATTTAAGGTAAAACTACTGCCTCTTTGCAAAACCCAAGCATTGAATTCCTCTAATCCAACAGATCCAACATTTGGTTCTATTGAACCCGCCCCTTTTGCTACCGTTTGTACTCACAAATTTGTACCCATTGTCAGAGAAAAAATTAAATAGATGAACCAGAAGTGGAAGAAAAAAACAAGTCTAGTAAGTGGCAGTGGATTTAGAGAAACAAGAGGAAGACGGAGTGGAAAAGCCAGGAAAAGAAATGGATAAAGTGATTTGAAGGGCGAAGAAGAAGCGGTGTTCTTAGTGTCTGTTTGGACGGGCTTAAAAAAACAGCTTATAAACTGGAAACAGCTTATAAGCCAAAAAAAAAAAAAAATTGGTGTAGCCCAACTTATTTTTTTTGGCTTATAAGCTGTTTTCAGCTTATAAGCTGTTTTAGATAAGTTAAGCCAAACGGACCCAATTATTTTTTTGGGCTTATTTTAAGCACAAAATGGCTTTAAGCTAGCCAGTCAAACACTCAAAAAAGCTGAAAACAACTTATAAGCTACTTATAAGCCAATCCAAACGGGCTCTTAGGCTCCAAACTAGATAGGCGAAGGTATATTTAGGATAAAAGTGGATTGTTGAGCTAATTTCGATAAACTAAATCACTTATGGTTATGGATATTGGGCGTAATTGTTCCAAAATATTAAGGGAAAATGACCTAATAATACCTATTTAAGACTCTATATTACAAAATATAAGGATACTTTTCCTTATTTACAAAACATACCAATAAAATTACAAAGTATATCAGATTTGGGCTTAATGAGATACCTACGATTTTAGGCTTTTTTTAAGGAAGAAAATCTGATTTTAAATGTGGACTTAATTCTAGGATAGTTACCATTCAACTTTTTCTTCTTTTTAAAAATATTTCTGTTACACCTCGAAAATTTCATGTCGTTATGCGGTAAATAGACTAACACAAGTCAAGTAGTACATGATGTCCCTACAAGTAAGAAGGGATACTTAACGATCCTAATTAAGATTCCAAAGACATTTGAGGCGAGAGAAGAAAGTTCGTCGAAGGAAGTAAAGTATAAGTCGTGTTTAGAGAGGTTTTTGCAAACTATCGAGTTAAGGCTTGATTCGTAATGCCTTGGAGAGGAGTTATGAGGATATTTAGATTGTTACTGAAGTGTTAAACAAGTGTTAAGGCGGTTACATAAGGATCGGAGATCAAACGAATCAACAAGAACAACTTTGGAAAAAGGTGGGTCATACAACCATTTATACGGTCCGTATAATGGTCAGTATAACAGTCACAGTAAAGGGTCATCACTGGTGATATTATACGGTCACTTATACAGACCGTATAAGGGACCGTATAATGGTTACAGAAGGGTCGGTTGTTGATGCACTTCTACGGTCACTTATACGGACCGTATAAAATCATACAGACCGTATAAGTGTCCGTATAATCCATGTCGGGTCAGATTTTCCAATTATAAATATAAGACCCGTGCTCTTATATTTCATTTTTCTCATCTTCTCCACACCTCTCAAGAACTCTAGGATATTCGATACACCATACCAACACAAATTGAAGGGAGATAAAAAATCAAATACCAAAAATTAGTGGAATCAAGTGCAAGGATGCTAGCTAGGGTTAATGGAAGCTAGAAATTCCTTTAGAATTGAAGTTAGGATTTTCTTCAAGTGAAGTATCTTCATCCAAAGTTCATTCCTACATAATCAAAGGTAAGTTTTATGTTTATTTCATGTTATTAAGAATATTGAGTGGTGGAAAGACTTGGATTATGGAAGAAAGTGGAGATGAAGTTTAAATATGGAAATAGTGGTATTCTTAAATAGTAACTTGGCTTGAATCATAGTTCTTGATATAATGAACGTAATATTGTTATGAATGACGTTAAAGATGTTGTAGAAGCATTATATGTGAATGAATATGATGTTGTGTCACAATCTTGGTTATGGATGACTTTGAAAGGGGATTTTGAGAATTGAATAATGTCTAGCTTGGTGAAGTTTATGGATTATGATATTGTGGGTGTTGTTATTGAAGTTTTGGAGTTGTTTATTATATGGAGGAAGTTGTTGAAATAAAGGAGATGCTGCCCAATTTTCGTTAGCTTTTAGTTGTGCTAGTTGAGACCTAAAGTATGATTCCGGTTATCTAACCTTAGTACGAATTCTCTTGAATGTAGAATAGTGAACTGGGAGGGAAGCGTTTAGTCGATAAGGTTAGAGAGGCGTAAAGGTATGTAAGGATATTTCCCCTTCCTTATAAGTCATGACTCTTACAGCATGATTTTCCCCACTTTTCCATGACTTTCTTACATCCCGAAAGCTACAAGTCTATGGTTATTAAGAGTTTCTCCTGAGATAAAGATAGAGATGCATTATGATAATGATAATGATAATGATAATGATAATGATGATTCTATGTCTAGAGATTCTAAAACTTATGAAAGGATGCTAGTATGAGATTAATGATCTTGATGTATGATTTCCTTGATTGTTATTCATTATTGATAATCTCACCTCATAATGCTAGTTCCTTCAAGGCGAGACATGATGATTATGATGGTTCCATAAGATAATCGGAGGTTATCGACCTTATGTCACTCCGATAGAGTTACAACTTTTCTTTGAGCTCTTATGCATGCTTTATGTTGAGTATATAATGATGATTACACCGTGCCTAGATGGCCGGGCAGCATCGCTAAGGCGGGCAGCTTATTACACCGTGTCTATATGGCATGGGCAGAAACCACTAGTGGGAGGCGTGAAATGATTACCCCGGATGCGGGCTAATGATGTGATTGATTCAGACAGCTTACGTATGTATGTATGATATGGTTTAAAGATAAAAATGAGCATGCATGATTCCGCCTCAAGAGGCAAGCAGTTGTAGTTATACTCTCTCCTTATGTTTTCTATATTTCCTTATCATGTTATCATATATGTCTTACATACTAATTATATTGTTCGTACTGACGTCCCTTCTTTTATGGACGCTGTGTTCATGCCCACAGGTAAAAATGGAGGTGGTACAGATTCATAAGAGCCTACCAACAGCTACACAGGAGCACTCCACTACTTCGGAGGTGCTACTTATTGATATATTCTTTTGTGCACATATTTGGGGCATGGCGGGGCCCTGTCCCGTCCTTATGACTTCAGTACTTCAGTTAGAGGCTAGTAGATACTTATGTGTGGGTTGTAGGTGTTATGAAACTCCTTCAGTGTATATCTTGTACATCATTTTGTGGCCTCGTGGGCTTATGCATATATACATGCTTTGAGAGATTTAGAAATTGGTTTATGACAACTTTTATGTTGAAAATGATTATGTCCAGGTTAAGTATGATAGACAGTATGATGAGTGGTGCTCGGTAGCCAGCTCCGGGTACCCGTCATGGCCCATTAGCTGGGTCGTGACAATTTCTCTCTCTCTCTCTCTCTCTCTCTCTCTCTCTCTCTCTCTCTCTCTCTCTCTCTCTCTCTCTCTCTCTCTCTCTCTCTCTCTCTCTCTCTCTCTCTCTCTGATAGACACCATTCTCATACCTAAAGTACATCTTCTCTCTTAGTATAAATTTTCAAACCTATATTACAAAGTATTTTTGATTACTAACTTGTGTATTAATTGTATATAAAAATTGATTTGTATCGTTTTGAAATATATATTATTATTGTGTGTTTTGAAAATCTGTATAAATTATATAAACTGTAGTTTTAAAAAATGTTGAAAACGAATATATGTATGAAATGTGTATAGAGTCTGCTATATGTCATTTTTTTGATATATGCGGCACAATGTGTATGAAATGCAAACAAATTCGATATCAATTAGTCTTAAAAAAGTTGAAAACTGGTATGTGGATGGAATTCGGTTCGTATCAATCAGAAAACATATTATACATATATACTTTCTCATAATCTATACATACTTTGATCAAATTTTATACAATTTATATGTACTTCATCATAATCACAATGTACATACAACTTTTATACATATTTCATACATAGAAATTATAATGAATTTATACATTTATACATATTGCATACCAAAATTAATATATATTTATTTTCTGTTGTATGAACTTTGTATGGAATCTGGTTTGTATCAATTACAAGTTTATTATACATATTTTTCTCAAAATTTATACATATTTTGATTAGATTTTATACAAATTATATGTACTTTATAATAATCAAAATACTCATATAATTTTTATACATATTTCATATATAAAAAATAGGGATAAGGCATCATTACCCCCCTTACCTAGTAGCGTTTTTGCTACGACACACCTTACCTAGTTTTTGATCCTATCGCCCCCCAAAACTATTTAAAACCGTAATATTTTACCCCCATAAGGTTGACGTGGCAAGGAGAGTGTGCTTCACTCTCTTTGAGAGAGTGAGAAACATAAAAAACGGGAAAACTTAATTTTTTTCTTAAAAATCTGTATTTTCTTAAAATATGAATATAAATCTAGTTTTCCACATTTTAAAAAAATAATTAATTTTTTCAAAATTTTATAAAAAAACAGTTTTTTTTCAAATTTTGACAAGAAAAACACTTTTTCCGGATTTTATTTGAAAAATAAAAGTGTCCTAAGGAAATGAAATCATGAAAATCAAGATCTTTTAAGACATTTTAAAAATAATAATCAAGTTCTCCATATTTTTAACAAATCCATTTTTCCATATTTTAAAAAAAAATCATGTTTTCAGTAAAAAAACATATGGGTTTTAAAAAAAATCAAATTTTTTATTTTTTATTTTAAAAAGGGTTTTGAATTTATTTTTTTTTAAAGAAAATTCAGTTTTTTAATTCGTTTTTTCAGTTTTTTTTTTTAAACGGGTTTTAAAAATAAGTTTTTTAAAAGAAAAATCAGTTTTTTATTTTTTTATTCTTAAAAATTGACACGTAAGCTGAATTTTTTAAAAGAAAAAATTCATGTTTTCAGTTTTGTTTTTTTTTAAAAAAAAAAAACATATGGGTTTTAAAAAAAATCAATTTTTTTTTAAAAAAGGGTTTAAATTTATTTTTTTTAAAGAAAATTCAGTTTTTTAATTCGCATTTTCAATTTTTTTTTTTTTGAAACAGGTTTTAAAAATATTTTTTTTAAAAGAAAAATCAGTTTTTTATTTTTTTATTCTTAAAAATTGACACGTAAGCTGAATTTTTTTAAAAAAAGAAAATAAATAAATGCACATTAACTACTCATTAATTTCACTTATAATTCAAATCTAATTCCAAAAAAGGTAAGATTATATACTTATTTTTAATTTTCACCGTGTATTTAACCTATATTTTTGTTTTTTTTTTTTTCGTTTGAATCAGGAATACAACTCTAAATAATCAATTATCACTGTTTGTTCTTGGTTGTTTTTTTTTAGATTCAAGTAAAATGGCTAAGAAAGCTTCTACTCCGATGAGGAATAGAGGTATAGAACCCGAATTTGAGATTCCTAATTTTTCTTTGGGAATTTCTCAACATGAAACTGCCATTGCAGGCTCTTATGCTGAGAATCGTTCAAAAATAATTAACGATCCTAGGCGTTCTGCTGATTATGTTGATTCGAAGAGTAAACAACAAGAAAAAGTGAAAAAGGTTTCTCAAATGGAGATACAAAAGAAGAGAAAGGCTGGTAACAATGTTGCTAATGTTAAGGGCAAAAAAATTGCTAAAACCAAACATAATGTCGATAAGGATGATTATGCAGGGGTATATTTATGTTGTATTTTCAGTATATTTAGTTCGTTTGTATTTTTTAGTTCAGTTATTACAGAATTGTGAATTAACCAGATCTATATTTTATGTGCATTTTAAGTATATTTTGTATTGTTATTTTTTTTCCACATGTTTCTTCAGTTAATTCGTGTTTATTGTTCTTCACCATAACTGTAATTTTTAAGATTTTTAAGTATATTTGTGTATATTTTGTTGACAGTTATTACAGATCTGTAATTTACATATTCAGTCAATATATGTCATTATATTTTCAGTATATTTATATATATTTATTGTTGAATTACATTATAGTTTTTCATTGTCAATCACTGTTTTGTTGTATTTTGTATATATTTTTTGTTGATCCCTTTTTTACCTGATTGTGTTCACTGTTTTTTGTCAATCATATGTGTTTTTTGGCATGTTGTTTCAGGTATCTAAATTTTTGGTTACCAAGCACCCTGTTGTGGCACCATCTATGTGTAGATACACGAATGTTAATGTAATGCAAGATATTAGAGGCAAGCTAATAGACCCACAGATGGATATGTTCAAGAATTCTTGTTTTGGTAAATATCTCAAAATGCAGCAATTGAATGTACAACCACAGATTTTTCGGTGCGTTATGGTCAAAGAACTTAGGGGCAGCACATATAGGTGCTTTACATTTGAAATAAATGGTAAAGTTCTGCGTTTCGGCCTTAGAGAATTTGCACTGATCACTGGGTTAGATTGTGTCTATGATGAAAACGATTTTGTTTATGATAACTCAAAAACGAATAGGCTTATGGTTGAATATTTTGGTAGAAATAATGAGAACCAACTGCCAGTTAAAAGACACAAGCTTATTGAATGTTTTAACAAGACAGTTTGGGATGATAAAGGGGATGACACAGTCAAGATGACAATATTGTATTTCATAAATACGTGGGTATATTGTGGTGAGCCAAACTCAACAAACATACCAAGGATCCATTTTGATGTTGTAGAGAACGGGAGATATAATAAGTATCCTTGGGGTAAAGAATTGTTTAGAGAGTTGGTTATAAGCATCGGGCAGAAATATGCTGGTTTTAAGAAATATTATAGGATTCATGGGTTGCCACTTGCTATGCAAGTCTGGTTGTATGAATGTTGCTCAAAAGTCCAGTCCACCATTGCAATTAAGACGGGGAATTTAGTTCCTAGAATTTTGAACTGATGGACTACAAAAGGAAAACCAGAATTCAAGAGATTGATGGATGGCATGTTCAGAGACGACAAAAACCCGTAAACCAGATTTTTGACAAACTGAACAGTTATATTTGTTTGTGTCCTTTACCATTTAACTATTTTCATATGTTTGTTTTTCATAATATATTTTGACTATATTTTGACTATATTTATGAAGTAAGACATTTATGATCAATATATTTTGACTATATTTTTCCTCATATTTTAGTATGTCCCCAATGTAGATATATATATGGTAATGTAGTTTCTATATTTTGTTGTTCACAGTCTTGTAGATTTGAGGAAGTTGTGCCAACGCCCCATGAGTTGGAAACTCTTAATTTGCCTCATGTTGCACATAATATACCAGACGTCAAACATGGAGTTGATGGTGTACATGGTACTGATTTGGTAGACGATGATTACGATAATTTTAGTACCACACCACCGCATCTGTCCAGTGACAAACAACAACAAAGGAGTGCCAATTCTGATTTCCCGCGATGCAAGAAACGAACACAGTTTCCCGTTTCTGTTTCTCCTTCTAGGAAACAACCATCACAGAAGGAATCTCGGTAAAAGGGACAAGGAAACCAGATGCACCTACAGGACCCGGAACAAATGAGTTTAAACTGATAAGGGAAAAGATTCAGATTTTCAAGAAAGAAGTAGGCGTTTTGTTTTCAATATGTTTTTGTTACTTCATATTGCTTGTGTCAAGTAATTAACAATTCTAATTCTATTTTTTGTGTTTCAAAACTGTAGGTGTTTGACTACATGGATAACAACTTCAAAAAGTTGTTAGATGCAATAAAGCGCAATTAAACACCAAATAAGGTAAAAATCAAAACTAAAAGTTATGTTCAATAAATACATTACAGGCATTAACAAGCCGGTTTTCTTTTTTATTA
This sequence comes from Lycium barbarum, assembly GCF_019175385.1. NCBI lineage: Eukaryota > Viridiplantae > Streptophyta > Magnoliopsida > Solanales > Solanaceae > Lycium > Lycium barbarum. Next base: position 133,242,391 of record NC_083338.1, on the reverse strand, counting down.
ATAAGATATTTTTTTTAAGCTCGCTGATAGTAAAGCCCCGTCATATCAACATGATGTTGGCATACAACACTCACATGAGAAAAGCCAACGTCATTGTTCTGATAAAGGCACACCAACTGTCAACGATGTAGTCGAAGACAACACGGTAAAAATGGAAATTATTAACTTTTTAAGTTATTTTGATATATTTATTAGAAGACTTTATATTTTTTTTTTGGAAAATTTTAACGGTCAGAGACACAATGTTGCAAGATGACTTACATACTGATGGTGAGATTTCTCAAGAAAATCAAAGTGGCGGTGCAGTAAAGTTTTCAACCGAAGAGAATCAAGGTGGTGGTGCAACTTCCGCGCAGAGGAGTCATCCAGTGGTACTCATTTTTTCTTTCACTTTGCTATATTTGCAGTATATTTGAAAAGTAAAAATCTTGCAATTTATTTGTGTTTAGTATTACCTATAGTTTATTTACATATATATTTATCACATAGTCATTTTTTAGTGTGTCCCATTTGCTGTATCTATTTGTGCTATATTTGTTATGATTGTGTTTATATAATAGTAGTGCTATATTTGTTTTGGATTGATATTTTAATAGTTGTTTTTCATATATATTTTGGCTATATTTTGATTGTATTTTGATTATTATGTTCAATGTTACTTATTCTGGTTTCTGTTGTCTATATTTCAGATATATTTTGACTATATTTATATGAAACTTTTAACTTTTATAGCAGTGCTATGTATGTGTATTTGTTTTACTGATGCCTGTAAATTTATTTGAACCATGTTTTTATTGTTTTAGGTTGAGGCAGTTGGGTTGCCAATTAATGATTCGGTTTCTGTTGTTGATATGGATAAAGAAATCGGAGTTAAAAGTGATGCACAAACAGATGGAGTGCCCATAACACCAATCCACTTAAAATTTGATGTAAGTACTGAAATGTGGCTTTTAAGTGTTAATCACATATCGTTTTGATAAGCAATAATTGACAAACACCAGTCGTTTTTTGTTTGTTTTTTATTTCAGGAATCTCAGCAAACTGGTGATATGGAGAATGCTAATGCTGAATTTACCGCATCAGAGGAAATGATAGCGGACTTGCTAAGTCAACTGTCCTTTAGCATCTGTTATTCCTTTCGGTCCTCCTCCAGTACCACGCAATGATCAAGCCTATTTGTCAAGTTTAAGGACCCCTCAGAATCCGGACGATAACCCGGTAACGATCTCTCAGTGGATGATTCCTGATTATCAGATACCAATCCAACTTGGAGTACAACCAACAACTAGAAAAGTTCAACTAATGAAACTGAACAGCAAGTTGGAGTACAACCGATCGTTGGCCACAGTTCAAGTGTTAAAACTGGACAACAAGTTCCTGTACAACCAAATGCGGGTCAAAACTCAAGTGATGAGACTGCACAACTTTCAAACCCTGAAAAACAAATCATTGTCCATCCAGGGGCTGCCCGAGAAAGGAAACCAAGCAAATACAACCTGTCCCCTTACTGCCCCAATTTCAACTCAGCGGGTTCTTCTGCCAAAAATATCAGTCCTTGCATTTATCAGAAAAAACACCCATTTGTTGAGCATCCTATCAATGCCCCGTTAGATACTTCGTTTCTTCAAGAATATCAAAAGTGACTTGAGAAGGATCTGTTGAAATTGCACGACAAAAAGTGATTATTTTCACAACTTATTTTTTTAGTTTTCCAGAAATCAATTCTTAATAAACTTAACGTATGTTCTTTCCATTGTTGATATACAGGAAACCCAAGGAAGGACTGGATCCTGCAGGTGCCGAACTTTGGTTACATTTAGGCGTTACAGCCGTATCCGACAAAAACTGGTTCTACTTGCTATCTATGGATGGGCAAATTTGGACTGATGAGGTTTGATGTCTTTCTGCTTGTTATCTATGTTTTTTATGTTTTATAATAGAATTACAATGTGATGTATCTAGAGTATATTTTTTACTATATTTGACATATATATATAGATCACAATTCTGTACTTACATTAATACTGTATTGTATTTTAAAAATATTTTATCATTATATTTGCACTATATTTAATATAGAGACATTAATTTATTAGTTGAGCATAGTACTGATTAAGTACAAAATTGTATTTTTGCTATATTTAACAGTATATTTCACTATATTTAATATATATACAGCAATAGTTTTATGGAACATAGTATTGATTATAGTTACTGAATTGATGTTTTTACAGCATATTGATGTTATTTTTTACTACCTACGCAAGAAGGGGAAATATCACAATAACAACAATTATAGATTCACCACTGTCAGCTGTATTTTTCACACTTTAGTTGCTGAAATTTACACATCTTGGGAAAACCCCGATTCATCCAGAAGTGTCGCCAGTAAAGAAGATGAATTGTGTGAGTACATTAACGGGCATAGGCTGTTGGCTAATGTATCATGGTATACTGTTGACAACATACTAATTCCTGTCAACGTAAAAAAGGAAAATCACTAGATTTTGGTTGTGATATCATTCACTGATAGGTGTGCTCTTATCTTTTGAAAAAATCATTCATTTTTCTACAAAATTTATATGTTTGTTGTTATCGTATTTTTTCTTTTTACAAACAGGTGCATCTACGTATACAACTCATACCGAGCTGCAAGGCATGATGCTATCGTTAGAGCCGGAATGAAAATGTTGGCTACCCTTGTGACACACAGTCTACAAATGACTGGTTTCTATGAGAAGAAGGCGGATATAGATTTTACCACACATCCTTCTTCAGAAACAGAGAACTGACCGACAACTTTGACATTGTGAATGTAGACAATCTCCCGCTAGCATGTAAGAATTTCTTCCAACAAAAAACACAACAAATACATCCATTTTTTCTTGGGTTTTGATCAGTAAATTTTTTGATCATTTTTTCAGGGATTGTGGTGTGTATGTGGCAGCCTTTGCTGAATACTTGAGCTCAAGTGAAGTCATCCCAACCGAATTCGATGCAAAGTTACTCCGTATGAGATACGGTGCCCTTTTATGCGACTATGCATGGGATAAGTCAAACAACAATGCATCAAGTGATAACGAGCAGCCTTCAAGACCAATTAGACCGGCAGTTGATTACGATGCAGTTGATAAAGAGGATCTTGATTGGGCCACCAAGTCTTTTGTGTTTTTGATTTTCATGTTAAATAATAGCATAGTTGGTTGCGACTTTTGTTGCTGTTTTTTCATATTGGACATATCGTTTCATGTGCAATAATGTTTTTTAGGATGATTAATGTTGAACACCACCTTATGGTTTTTATATGGTTGTTTCTTTCAAGTATGTTATTTTTTCAATGTATAAATTCCATTTTCATTTTCTGTGAAATGTATTCTTTTAAAAAAGTAGTATATTTAACCATTTAAATATAGTCGAAATATACAGAAAATATAACTTAGATATATTCCATAAGTCCACTTTTAATGTATAGTGTATTACAGAAGTTAAACTTTCATCTAAATACACTCCAAATATATGGAAAATATATATGAAATATAGTTAACAGTAAACCAGAATAAGTATTATCTACCAGATCAGACAAAATGCAACTAAAATATAGCCAAAATATATAAGAAATACAACTATTAAAGCATAAATCCAAAACAAAAGGTCAAATCAGTTTATATAGAGTAGACTTTTCAAATCCCATTAAACCACCAATATAACATAACATCGAAAAACATCGGATGTTCAACCATGTGAAATACAACCATACTAGAATAATATGAATTCAGGATGAATTCATTCTTTATTTTTAACAGAAATTTAAAGTAGAATTATCTTAACAAATAAAATCAAAATGGACTTATTTATTCTTCTTATTGAGCGACGAATTATCACACGAACACCCGTTATGACCAAGACGTCCACATTTACCGCAAGCATTCCTGCGTTTACCAATCATCAACTCCTGTAATGGCTTGTCCCTCTTCTTTTTTGGCCTCCCAGGGGGTCTCTTATAGATCGGTGGCATAACAACTTCATCTGATATACTTATAGGAACATTCCACTCGGTCTCATCGGGAAGAGAATCAACCGGCACATCATATGTGTTCACAACTGTTTCTGGCTTGAATAATTCCGAACAATATGCATCAGCAGTCAAATTTTTATTTTTCAATACTACCCATGCATGAGAACATGGTATCTCATCCAGTTGGAACATCCTACAGCTGCAAGTTTTCTTCTTCAAATCGATTATGAAACGCCTCGGTCCATCATTCACTGTGTAAACATATTCAGTTGACGCTTCAACCTGAGAACCATTTAACCAATAAACAAGCATTAACCTGAGCAGTTTTACAATATTGGGAATATAGATAAATATAGATTAGATATAGTAAAATATAGATTAAAATTTTGTGTTGCAAATAAAGATACCCTCATTCGTATTGATTTGTACTCGTTGATCGACAACACCTCTTGATACCGCCTCATCAGTGTTGTGAATGTGTAGGTACCATTTTTTCTATTTGTGCAATTCCATCTACCAAACATCTTCCTCACTTCTTCAAGGAAATCAAAAATATGTAACTCTCTTGCAGCAACTAGTTTTTCATTAATACATTCGGCTATATTCGAAGTCATTGTCCATCCTCTGTTAATAGGTGAATAAAGCCTAGACCATTTATCCCTTCCAGCATCTTCTAGGTATCGTTTTACCCCAATATCAACATTCCCAATCTTCTCCATCAAGTTATCAAACTCATCCTGGGTGTATGCCTTCGCCGGTGAATAAAATATAGGACTCAACACCTCATTGTTTGTTGTGTATTGCTTTGTCACATTTTTCCACAAATGCCATATACAAGCCAAATGAGGAACAATAGGATACACCTTAGAAACTGCGTGTATTATGCTTTCATGTCTGTCGGACACGACACACATATTTTAACTGAATTTGATCTCACACTGTGTTTTTAGCAACATTATTTATAAAACAACAGTATATATTTACAATATATCCACCACATAGTTACAGTGTATTTCAGCATATATTATTCACAAGTTAACACCAGCAATATATCCAGAGTATGTTTTTAGCAGCTTTATTTGCAAATCAATAGCATATTGTTGTATTAATAAAAAAAAAACATTCATAGAATAGAATTACACATACCTGCTCCATCCAAAGTACTTGCCGACACAAATGTACCATTATACGTTGATTTAAGGTGTGCACCATCCACTACAACTATTGGTCTACAACACTCGAATCCCTTTATGAATGCTTTGAGTGCTACAAACAAATACATAAACTCATTTTCGGGTGATTTATGCATTTTAACAAGCGATCCAGGATACGTTTTATCAAGGATGTATATAATATGCCGGCAACTTCTTGTATGAATCAGCTGGATCACCTCTGAAATCTTTTATAGCCTTCTCTCTAGCTCTCCATGCCATCATATAAGAAACATCTACGCCGAATTCATTTTTGACATCGTCTATTATATCCCCAGGTGTGACCTTCCTTTTATGGTTAGTTATTTTCGCCTTGACAACCGCTTCTCCAATAAAACAACTTGTTGCTTGTCTTTGTGAATACACTCTGTCCTTCAACGGACATGTATGTTCGTCATCGAAAGATCTAACCCTTGACATTTCAGAATCCCCAATTCTCGACGCTCTGAACTTCCATTTACATTCCGGCAATCAACATGCCAGAGTATAGCTACATAATACAATGCAAATAGTACATATTGAATCAATTAAATACAGTCGAAAAATACAAAAAATATATGAGAAATATATTACATCAAACATTTTTTAATAAACAGTGTGCTAAACAAGTTAACAAATCATCTCAATATAGTACAAATATAACAAAAATACATTTGCAATATAGTTACCAGAATACATTTAGAAAATCATACCTTATAGCATTCGATCTCTCTGTTTTGAAATTGAATCTTTCACGAATTGCATATTTCGTCATCACAATTTTCAAAGTTTCCTTATCCTGGTAAATTTGATCGACAAAAACTCCTTTCGTTTCCAGTTTCGAAATTATCAAATTGTTATCATTCTTAAACAAAACAACAGCCTTTCCTGTAGAATCACAAACATCCATACCATCCCGATTCTCGCTATATCCAATTTGCAGCACATCATCTCTAATAACACGTCTCCAATAATACGATTACCAGTTGCATCATCCTCAACATCAAAATCATGAATACTAACGCACGTTGGATACATCCCAAAAATTCTGTTTTCTCTCTTAAGCTCAATGTACACACGAACTCCCATATCGTTATGTATTTCCATTGGTTGAAAATCGCCTTCAACAATATATTTTATTGAAATAGTTTTTCTGACAGTATCCACGCCTAATTGATTTGTAATCGTAGAAACTAACTCCTTGTAATTGCAATTATCAGTGAATACAACAGCATCAATTTGTAATTCACAAAACAGTTCTGATCATTCCAAAAACTAGAATGCCGGATCAACGCAGTTACGCTTGTCATTATCCTGTTGTTTTCGAATACAACAATGTATTATATTCAATTTAGCTGAAACAATAATATTTTGAATCTATGAATCTAAGTTTTCGTATATTCAAAATTTCAGAAAAGGCGAAAAAATAAAAAAGTTGCAGTGAAAACGTTGTTACCTCAATTATGTACTCAACTTGAATTTGATATTTCAACAGATGAAATCAAATATATATTCGTCGTTTAAATCGAGCTCTGTTCACTGGTTTGATATTGTTATTTTTTCAAAGGTTTTTGATGAACTAGTTTTTGAACCTTTTTATTTTTGGTTAAAAATATGAATGCACTTTTTGAATTCATTTGTTTTTAATGTGTTAGCTGTTTGAATGCGATATGAGATCAGATATGGAATGGGAGGATATTTGCATGAATCAGGGAACATTAAAACTGATTATAATTTAAATTGGAACAAATTTTGTTTCCATAAATATAGCACTTTCAGTTAGCCCAGCGTGTGTATTTCTGTTATATTTATACTATCAATATAGAGTTCTCCAGCTATGAATTGTAAATGTAGAACATGTAGTTATAGGTTGTTAGAAGGAGCTAAAAGGTAGCTGTTTGTGAAAATTTTACTTATTAAAGACCAGAACAAAATAGGATCAAAAGTGCAAATGACCCATCGGGTTGTATAGGTTGGATCTGATTGGGCCTCTGCGGATAGTCTGCTTAGTTTACACGAAAATGGACCTTTAGTGTATTGGGTTCGATCGGCACTTGACTAACCCAGTGAAAACGAGAAATTGACATTTTAATACAAGTAATACATAGTATTGGCATATTTTTAACCCAAAACATGTTAGCACGTTTTAGGCCTAAAATAATTGACATTATATAGCCAATCAACTAAAGACGTGGCTTAATAATAGCGATGTGGAGCAAAATTAGGAATCTCATTAATTTTTTCTCTTAATCCACGTTGAATATCACTAAAACTAGGGATTCCATTTCTCATTTATTCACTTACTAGATATCCCTAAAATTATGGATACAAATATCACCATATCTTCTATCATTTTCGTATAATTAAAACTGTATTTGTTAAGTGAGTCTATAAAGGCAAAACCATGATCTCCTTTAAACTCTCATATCTCTTAGTAAACATATTTTTCATATGTATAACTATAATAATCCCAGTGAAATACAAGGAAAATTGAAAAATAATAAATTCAAACCACATATTTAGTATGTATACAAGTGCAAAATTATACAGATACTCATGCAAACAAATGTATATCAATTTATGTATACATTAGGTGCATACAACACATTCAACAACCAGCAAGTGTATATAATATATGTATACAATTAACATTATATGTATACAAAAACCAAGTTGAAAAATATAAAAACATGTGTATACATCTCAATCAATATATGTATGCTTTAGGTACAATTCGTTCAACAAACCAGCAAGTGTATACAATATATGTATACAAATAACAATAGATGTATACAAAAAAACAAATTGAAAAATAAAAAAACATGTGTATACATTAAGTTGTATACATCTTAATCAACAAACCAACAAGTGAATACAATAGATGTATCCAAAAGAAAGTTGCAATTAAAACCCAAATGCGTTTTCAAATATCTACACATATATAGTTAAGGGAGAGAGATTTCCGAATAATAGTATAATTTATTATTCAAAAACCAAAATACATATACCCTATTAAAAATTCAATTATTTTCTTAAAAACAATAAAGCCAACTACAAATAACCCTCTAATGAAGAATTTAAAGAATATTAATCATTCTAGAGTTCTAATGGAGAGAATTTTGGGGAAGAAGTTAGAGAAATATAGGAAAGAGAACAAGTATACTAAACAAAAATTTAACCTTCTAGAAGAGAGAATGTACAAAATTCCTATTTTTACTCAGCACTTTATGGGCCATATATGCCAATTTTTTTAACCCAAAATGTGGAAATGGATCATCTTGTGCCACATTCTTAAAACTTGATTAATATATGCCAATTTCATGTACTAAAATGTACACAGTGCCAAATCCCCAGTGAAAACCAACCGTTCATTTGCACTTTTGGTCCTATTTTGTGTTGGACTCTAAAAATTTTCTTCAAATGGATTAATCTTTAATTTTTGCCTTCAAAATTGAACTTATGCCTATAGGGGCATAAATTACGCATCATAATATTCACAAGTTATGTCAGCACCCTTAAAGAACTTACGCTTCTATGGGCATAAGTTGAATTTTGAAAGACAAAAAATTAAAGACCAGTCCAGTGGAATTGAGAGTTGGTTATTGCTGTCAATATTTTGGGTTAAAATTACTAAGCCTATCTTTGATTAAAACCTTGACAACAGTTACTACCAGTGGTATATACATGTCAATTTCCCTTTATTAATTACAATGCTTGGCGGACCATATCACTTATAGGAGTGTGCAACAAGCAGACTTCACACTCCTATAAGTATGGCATAGTTTACTCCAAACATGGAGCTGACATCTATAAAGAAAATCAATATCGAGTAAAATATTATTATTAAGAAAATAAATTAAAACAATTCTATTAGTTTCTTGCAGATGAAACTCTCTTTTCTTTAGTCTTCGAGTTCTTTCGGAGATAAATGGATAATCTTATTTTACAACTTTCATGAACACTAAATAATTTATTAGTTATTAAATACAATCCAATTATAGTGTCTCATATCTATTCGCTGAATAGAGTTGGTCTATGAGTGTACAATGTACCATGTCAATACAATTCAATGCCTGGCTTAATATATTTTTCTATTTAGTGTCCCATGATGCCTTATTTCATTATCTCATTCCGTATAAAAAAATAATAGTTTGTGACGCAACGTATAGGATGTATAACGTAAAATTGATTATTGTAATATAACATAAAACTGTAATATGTCGTGTCACAACTACAAATAAAAGAGGAAGCAAAATATTAGAGGAGGTTTTATAATTAGAGAAGAGAAAAGAATGACTAAGAACGAATAGTTACAAAGGATCAAAAGCCCCTTTATATTAGTAGTAATTAACTAAAGGGACAGGGGGTGATGCAAGACACATAGGGAAAGGTCGTATTCATGTCCTAAGCAACTAACTAATGGCTTCATCCATTTTGGCCTCAAAGGATAATGTGAAAATATTCATAAAGTTCACTTTATTTCTACCTTATCACATTAATTTCAACCTGTTTACGTCAGTTTAGAATAAAGTTATTTCTGTTAAGACAACAAATTTCATTCGATAGTCAAACTAAAAGAGTTACATCAAAAACATGAAGGATAGGAACCTAAAGTTTACAATGAAGTTATTAGTTCTAAACCAACTCAGCATTCATCATACCCGATAGTAATATTCAACTAGGTCGCATGCTTTGTTAAACCTAACTGTTATTCTCTTTTTGGTATTGTCTGATTTATCGCATGAGAAAAAATTAGTAGTCGTATAAAATTTCACATTACTAATATATAATATTTGATTTTTGACATGAAAACTCTTCATACTACACAATAATCGGTACGATTTTTGCTTATGTATAAGAAAATACTACATAACACATTTAAAATTTACTCCGTATAAATTATTTTAAGTGAACAGTACTTGGATAGGAATACTTAAAATGACAAAATGCCCTAAAGTGAGTCATCTTATTTTATTAAATATAAACAGTTCTTTAGTTGAAAAATCAAGATACTGCACGGTGAGGAATGTTAATAGTTTTAGGTTGACGTTTCATAGGCTAAAATTAGACTTCTAAATATGCCAAATAGGCTAAGTTTGACTTTGGTATTGCAATTTATTTGCAACTCGTACATAACAATCGATCTATTACAATTCTCGTGTAAACTACTGACCCGAAAGTTTATCAAGTATCCGCTAACAAGTGCATTTATATTAGTGTAGATATCATGTCCGGAGTTACAAATGTGTGAATGTGTATAGTGTTAAGAGAATATACGCCTCACATCTGTTGTATAAAGATATTCAGATGAGTTTATCAGTCCTTATAATTTGAATTGAATGCGTAGATTCTTTCACATGCTAAAAGAGCTAAATTTTGGAGAATCCATTATTACAACAGTTTCGTCTCTATTATTTTGAGTATATTTCTCTAGATTCAACCTATTAAGATGTTTGACTTTCCTCTATGTCTCTCAATTAAGCTCGTTGAGCCACTAATTCTTCTCTAAGCCCATTTCTTAGTTCGTAGCTTATTCTCTTTTTTTATTCTTTAATTTGGCTCAATCTATATTCATAGCTAGTTGAAGATACTAGTCACATAACTATTTGTATAAGTATTTCCAAAGAAATTTATATTATTTTTATACTGCTTCAATCGATATCATATAAGATTTTGAATTTGTGATTATTTGAACAAGAAAGTAAAAATAGGGATGAACCCTAATTGATCATTCAATGATGAACTATGTGGAGAAGAAGAATAAGAGTAGAGAGAACATTTCTGAATTGTTTATTTTATTGAATGAATGATATACAATGTGTATATCTTCTGATATACACGGATAGTTAGTTTCTAATGACCAACTAACTATAACTAACTTAACTAATTAGTTGAAGGCTTAACTAACTAACTGCATAGTGCAGAATTACTAAACTGCCCTTGCTATATATTCTTTATACATCAACACTCCCCTTCAAGCTAGGTGGAGAGAAAATGTTTAATATACCTAGCTTGGACAATAAGTACATATACTGAACTTTACTTGGTCCTTTTGTGAGAACATCAGCAGGTTGCTCATTAGTTGAAACATACTGAGTTGAAATCAGTCCTTATTGTATATTTTCTCTTATGAAATGACAATCAATTTCAATGTGTTTTGTTCTCTCATGATAGACTGGATTTGCAGCTATTTGTATTGCTGCCTTACTGTTACTATAGATCTTAACTGGTAGAGTAACCTCAGTTTCCACTTCTTTAAGTAATCCCATTAACCATGTAATCTTAGAAACTATTGTTGCAAGGCTTCTATACTCACCCTCTGCTGAGCTTCTGGAAACAGTGGTTTGTTTTTTTGTTTTCCAAGATACTAGAGTGTCATCCATCTTTATTAGAAATCTTGTTACGGATTTCCTTGTAAGAGGGCATGATGCCCAGTCTGCATCACAGTAGGCATTGACAGTGATGTTAGCATTACTTGACAAAAGAATTCCTTGCCCTGGTTGTGCTTGGATTTATTTCACAATTCTGATAGCTACATTCATATGAGATGTTTTAGGCTCCTATAGAACTGACCTAATGTTTGAACTCCAAAAGCAGTGTCAGGCTTAGTCATTGTTAGGTACAGTAACTTCCCAATAATTCTTTGATAAACTGCTTGTCCGTTAGTGGATCACACTGCTTTCCGGCATCTGTTGTTTTTGAATTCTGAAAATCATAACTCTTTGAGGTGAGTTTAATATTGATATCAATGGGAGTTCCTGCTGGTTTTGCTGCAGACACCCCAACTTCTGAAATAAGCTCTATGGCATATTTTCTTTGATGCATAATAATCCCACTTTTTGATCTTACAAACTCTATTCCTATAAAATATTTTAACTCTCCCAGATCTTTCATTTTAAATGCTTTCTTCAATGCAAACTTTGTTTCTTCAATTAGTGTTAGACTGCTTCCAGTAACTGGCATATCATCAACATACACCAACACAATGACAATACCATCAACTATTTTCCTTATGAATAATGAATAGTCACGTTGACTTTGCTTGAATTCCATATTGACCAATGCTTCAGTGAGTTTAGCATTCCATTGTCTTAGAGAATGCTTCAAACTATAGAGGGATTTGACAAGCTTACACAGCTTCTCCGCCTGATTGCCAAATCCTTGTGCCATGGACATATAAATTTCATCAAGTAAATCCCCTTGTAAGAATGCATTATACACATCCATTTGGTGTATGAACCAATTCTTGGATGCTGCTAAAGTTAGAAGTGTCCTCACTGTAATCATTTTCACCACTGGTGAAAATGTTCCTTTATAATTTATACCCCCCTTTTGGCTATACACCATTGCTACAAGCCTTGCTTTGAATCTCTCAACTTCTCTTGATGTTTTGTATTTTATTTTGTAAATCCACCTGCATCCAATTGATACTTTCCCAGCTGGCAAATTAACAACTTCCCAAGTATTATTGCTTTGAAGTGCCTGAATTTCAGATTGCATTGCTTCTATCCACTTTGGATATTTACTGGCCTCAGCAAAGTTTTTTAGTTCTGTCAGACTTGATATAGCAGCTACATAGGCTTGATATTTTGGGAGCTAGTTTTTCATAACTGATATAGTTACATAGAGGATATTGCACATCTTTGTTTATATTTAATGAAACAAATCTTTCATCCATATAGGGGGTTGTTTCCCTCTTTCTGATTTTCTGGTGGATACAGTCACAATTGGACCTGATCTTGGTAACTGAATTTGAGGTACAACTGGTTGAATTGGTATTTGAGATGGTGGTTGAACTGGTGTTTGTCTTTCTGTTTGTGAAATAGTTGGTTGTGACATAGTTGGTTGTTGTGTAGGTATGATTTGTAATGGGGGTGTTATTTGTGGTATAAAAGCCATTTGTTGTTCTGGTTGGTCAATATCAGTTCAACCACTTAGTGGATTTTGTGTATCACCTTCTACTGTCTCCTGCTGCACTAGAGAAAAATCATTTGCTATGGTATGCTCAGAAAATATAGCACCTTTATAGCTTCCTCATTGAATCTCATGATCATGTACCTTAGGAAACTCATTAAGAGTGTTGAGAAAAAGAGGTTGCTCATCAGTTTTTAAAGCAGAAAATGGAAACAATGTTTCCTTAAATATAACATCCCTGCTTACAAAGAAAATTTTGTTAGACAGATCATATAGAATATATCCTTGGTGCATTTTTTAGTACCCTATATGAACTGATGTCTTACCTCTTGGAAGATGTTTGTCATTTTTTTATAACACCTTAGCAAAACATAAACACCCTATTACGCTTAGATGGCTTATTATTGGTTTCTTTTGATATAATTTCTCATAAGTTCATTGGTTGTTTATGACATGACTTTCAAGTCTATTTATAAGATACACTGCTGCTAGTACACAATGGCCCCAAAACTTTATTGGAATCTTTCCCTAAAATCTAATTGCCCTTGTGACTTTTAAAATATGTCTGTGTTTTCTTTCAACCACCCCAATTTGTTGTAGGGTGTATGCATAAGATCTTTGATGTTGAATTCCCAATTCTTTAAACATATTATCAGTTACTGCATTTACAAATTAGGTACCATTGTTAGACCTCATAATCTTTACTGTTTTATCAAACTGTGTTCTTACAAAAACCATAAAATGCTTTAAACAAACACACACATCTGACTTCTGCTTTAACAAGAAAATCTAAGTCATTCTTGAAAAATCATTCACAATAGTCAAAAAGTATTTATTCCCACCAACTGTCACAGATTTGTAAGGACCCTAAAGGTCTACATGTATCAACTCAAAGCTACTAACAGTTTTGATGTAGGTTATGCGTCCACCAAACAATGTATGGAGGGACCTGGTTGAGTACCAGTTCCCTTATGCAATGCAGTAAGTAAAGAAGGCACTGTTTTTACCGTGAAAAACTTCTTGCTCAAGGGATTGAAAACTACGACCTACCCCAATAGGATTTCAACTTCACTACACACGCAACTTCAGATTACAACCTATTGTAAGCTAGAAACTAACTCCCATAATCCCTCAACCCTTACAATGGTGGTAACCTTGGAACTAACTCTCGTAGTCCCTCAACCTTTTCAATACACCGATTGCAAACACCTCCACTTGACTAACTCTAGCCAAGGAAACTAAGGTTGACTACCTCTAGCCATACCCAACTAAGACACCTTAGACTAAACTAGCCAAGGGTACCACTTAATAGATTGAAAGGTAAACTACCTAACACTACTAAGAATTTGAAATACCTACAACAACTTTTTATAAGAGAAGAGTAGGTTTACAAGTTAAAGCACATGAAACAAAGCTTAAAACAAACTAAGAGAATAAAACATCTTCAGTGTGGGAAACAAGTCCCTCAGTTTGTGATTAGCTTTGTTGAACACTTGGAGAGTCTTGTGACGGCTACACCTTTTGGGTGATTTTTAAGATTTCAAGTGATGCACAATATGTTGCAATATGCTGTATATATAGTGGGAAGCATGTGGGATAGATAGATACTACTCATTCAATATTTGACCTAAAGCATGGGCCAGCTCAACTGTTGTACTTGTGTGCAGTGAGTAGCTCGGCTTTACAGCTGTCTCTGTTTACCGTACAAGTTGCACAGAGAGCAGATCACAGACCAGGTCTCAATATGATTCTGAATCAGTTTGACAATCATCAAAATACTAATGCACTTGAGCTTATCAAGTTTTACTACTACTGATAGGAAAATCAATCCAGTCTGTTCTGCATAAGGACAAACTACATACTTATCAACTTGATCTGTTACTTGTTGTACATCTATAAAAAAACACTTTCTTCAAAACACTAGAAGACATATGACCTATTTTCTTATGCCACAACTCAATATCTACATTCTTCAACTGAACTTCTTTATTAAACATTTCTTCAGCAGCAAACACAATACTCTTATCATCCCTCCTTGGCAAATGGTTGATCAGTAAGTATAGTCTTCCTTCTTCCTTACCAATCTCCTTCACTTTGCAGGTATAAAGCTCCAGGAAAACACAAAAGTGAGGAAAGAAGGTGATTGAGCAACCTAACTCCTTTGTCATTTTACTTACTGACATTAGGTTATACTTAAATTGAGAAAGATGAAACACGTTAATTATCACACTTCTACTTGACAAAGTACAAGACCTTGTATGTGTAACTACTAAAATATCACCATTAGGTAAATAAACTTGTTTGGGCTTATCAGACTTTACAATAATACTTTTATCCAACATACCCAAATTAGACACCATATCATTTGTGGCACCAGTATCTATAATCAAACTTCACTATTTTATGTAACTAATAAGGCCATACCTTCCATATTGGCTGAATTTTCCATTGATTTTCCATCAGTAGTGGAACCATGTCCTAACATTTGCAGAATTTGATCATACTGAGTCTTTGTGAAAATGCAGTTTTGTAGTTGAGCAGTAATATTTTCAACCTCCTGATTAATTTTTCCATTTCCTTATGAGCTTGTTGACACAGAATGTGCAGGCATGGTACTCACATTTGTGTTCAACCCATAGTTGAATGCCATTTGATTTGGTGTAGCAAAACCACTAGTTGAACCAGTCTCAGTGACAACACTATAAGCAAAACCATTATTTCCTCCAAAATTTTTCTTCTTTGACTTAAAATCAGGAGGATACCCAACCAACCTGTCACATGAGTCTTTAGTATGCCCCTTACATTTGCAAAATTCACAGAACATATTGAATTTTTTCTTGAACTTCTGGTTTCCACCTGTCTTGTTGTACATAACAATTGGTTCAAAACTATTTGCTGAGTACATTGAATTCATACCTTGCATTCTAGAATTAGCAGATATAGCTCTTTGCCCTTCATCTCCAACTACCATAGCATATGCTTGATTAACAGTTGGTAAAGGATTCATCAACAATATTTGACTTCTTGCCTACTGGTAAGACTCATTAAGCCCTATCAAGAACTGATACAGAATGCTACAAAACATTTTGACTTGTCACATTTACAACCAGGTGCTGGAACCAACGTGTCAAACTCAACCCAAAGATTCCTGAGTTTGGTATAGAAAGCAAATAGAGAAGTTGTATCCTGACTGAGTTTTGCAATTTCTTTATGGATATTAAAGGTTGTTAAGCCATCTACTCTATCAAATCTTTCTCTAAGACCCTCCCAGAATTCATGAGCACTTGAACCAAATACAACTCTTCCTAACAGACTCTTTGACACAGAGATCATCACCCAAGATAACACAATTGCATTAACTCTTTCCCATTGATATCTTGTTTCTTTACTAAATGTCTCTCTCTTGCAATAGTCATCCACCATTCCCATTTTATTTCTTCCCAACAAAGCAATTTTCATAGAATTATTCCATATAACATAATTTTCAGTACCATTAAGTCGGAAAGTAATAATGCTAATTCCACTAATATCATTTGGACTCAAGTAAAGTGGGTGATTATAATCAATACTCTGTCCTTGCATTTAATTGTGATTCTGCGAACTGGTTGCACCAAGATTTGGGATATTTGTGACTCCATTCTGCGTATTTTCTTGAGGATTATCACCCAGACTAACACCATTGTTGATAGTTTGATTCATATTTCTCCTTTCCCATTCTTCAATTTCTCCCATCTTTTCTATTTGTGGGTGAAATAACACGAACTAGGAATGAAACTGTTTTTGTGATAATTGAACAGATTTCCACTTAAATTGAAATCAATTGAATCTTTAATTTGAATCTAAATCACTCATCTAGATAATCTAGCTAAGGGTGCTCTGATACCATGTGATTATTTGAACACTAAAGTAAAAATAGAGATGAACCCTAATTGATCATTCAATGATGAACTATGTGGAGAAGAAGAATAAGAGTAGAGAGAACATTTCTTAATTATATATTATATTGAATGAATGATGTTGTCACGCACCAAAACCCATTCTAGACGTGACTGGCATCCGGCGTCATGAGCAACATCGGAAGAACCTTATAGATCAATAACCATCAAGTCCATTTCTATAATTTTTCATTATTTAATTAAACAAGTCATAAATAGCTAAATATATCGTGATCATAATTATAAAATAAAATTAGCGGAAATCTAATATAAATAAGTTATCATCAAATGTAGAAACACCCAATGAGTCAAACAATGACTTCACAACTACCTACATTATGACACTTGTCTATGGAGCTTCTAAGAAAAATAAACTAACTCAGGGCTCGAAGCTACTAAGGAGTAATATTTGACTCAATGAAAACCCACGAACAAGTGTGTGGGCTCACTAATAAGCTAGAAAGCAGTAAGTACTCGTAATCCGCGAGATCTGTCTGTACCTGCTCTTCTTCATTACCTAACATACCATAAAAAACAACAATGGTATGCCTGAGTACTGGGTACTCAGTGAGTGTCTCGGGGACAATAAGTAATATAACAAAATATGTATTTCCATAAGATCAGTGATATAATTTCAATGAAAAACAGTTGGAAATCCAAAGATGAGAATCAATCAACAACTTCACAACCATTAATAGAGAAACCATAAATCAGTCTACAATTCAGTTCCAACTTATTATGTCATTAAGAACAATTTCAGTCTTTCCAGTTCGAGTTCAACATTTTCAACAAGCCACTCACAGGCAAACAAGTTCATTATTTTCAATAAGCCACTCACAGGCAAACAAGTTCATTATTTTCAATAAGCCACTCACAGGCAAACAAGTTCATTATTTTCAATAAGCCACTCACAGGCAAACTAGTTCATTATTATCAATAAGCTACTCGCAGGCAACAAGATACGAAACAAGCACTCACAGGCTAATCAAAGTACAACACATGCCAACACAGGCCCAAACAAGTGAAATGAAGGGATGACCACTTAAGGATCCCTACATTGGGGCATGTAACCCTCGATGACCACTCTTCCTCCCGAATGGCTAGGTAAAATCACATTGAAGTTATGAACTCTTGATGACCACTCTTCCTCCCGAATGGCTAGGCAAATACCACATCGGGGCGTGTAACCCACAATAACTACTTTTCCTCTCGAATGGCTAGGAAAACCCCACTAGGATCCATAGTATCTATCATTCCTCCCAAGTAGCTAGGCCAAACACAAACTATAGAGAATCATAGCAAAACAGCCAATTCATAATCATAGCATAGAAGCCGAATCTCAAATCATGGCATGGAAGCTGAATCACAAGTCATATCATGATAGTCAATTTATTCATGAAGGATCATGTTCATCATCCCATTATAGGGGTACATCAAGTCATTCAATTTTAGATATCGAATTCACTTCTTTAAATAAGTTTCAAGTTCAAAACAATCTATTATAGAGCATTCCTACATGACAGTCAAGCTTTCCAATTATCAAGTCTAAACATCCCTTATGGGGTAATTCGAATTCAAACACCAAGCTTTATATCTCAATTTTTCAACCATCTTTTAGAAAGGAATACAATCATGACTATGTATATATAATATAGTACAAACAAGGTTTAATGTGGGCTTGTCCCTCACGCACACAAACCACAACCAAAGAGTTCATAAAACCGTTCGAAAGAGTATGTTCAAAAAGAGACATATAAATCACCTTTATAGTCAAAAAGGATTTTTAAAAAGAGACATACAAATCACCTTCATAGTCAAAAATGATTCTTAAAAGAGACATATCTCGAATCCCGCTAAAATGGTACCAACAGAATTTTCAAGGTTCAACAATCACTCTACAATAGGTTAATAATGATAAATTTCAGAACTTTAACCAAATTCGAAGAGTTCTCACCCTTATCACAAAACTAGGGGGTTTTGTGCCCAAAAACGTGTTCTTGAATCACCCATGGATTCTAATTGTTTCTAATACCTTAAACTAGCCCTATCCCTCTCAATAATCTCAGTAAGAATCGTAGAACATACCGTTAAGAAGTTTCTCAAAGTCCCCTTCAACTTCTCGTTCTTCGATTTTCAAGAATCTATGGTTTGAAGGATGAACTAGTGTTAATTTGATGTTAGATTGATGTTTTAATGATAGGAATTGATCAAGAACACACGTTATATGTTTTGGGGAAGCCTTAGGATTATTTTCTCTCAAAAAGTCGTCCAAAACAAAGTGGGGAAAAGTTAAAACAAAGTTTTAAACTTATAGGTTACGGAACAAGCAAAATGGAGTTCGCGCCACACTTGCGTCGCAAGGCCAGGGCAAGAGACCTCCCCTCTGTCACCCTTTCATCGTAAATGTGGTGAACAAGGCCAAAAACTGGTCTGTAACACAAAAACTCGCGCCACCCGTGCTATGCAAGGGTGTCGCGACTGCCGACAGAGTTCAATAAAATGGGCATAACTCCTAGCATAGATCTCCGTTGGATCTGGATGACATACCGTTGGAAAGGTATTTCAAAGACCTACAATTTCATATTTTGAGTTTTCTCAAATTCTTAACGTAAATACCCAAAAACTGGTCATCAGTACAAACTGTCTCAGACTTAGACGAATTTAGAAGGCCTTAAGAACTTCACTTTTTGGTTTGACTTCAAAACTACTGTTTATCACTCGAATTCATCCAGAATGGATTCATATGGATAAAATATCAGCTTAATACTAGTTTTCACTAGTGCTATTCACGGTTTGGTGAAAAACCAAAACCAAACCGAATAAAAAAACCGACATTTGGTTTGGTTTGGTTTTAAATTTGAAAAAGTGATAATATTTGATTTGGTTTTGGTTATATTAAAAAATAACCGAATCAAACCGATAATTATATACATAAAGTTTATAATTATTTATATGTATAATATCAGCTTTTCATAAATAATTATAAATTTTTTATACCTTTTAATTATTAATTTGATTTTGGTCTACTTATTTCACATGATTGTTTGAGGCCCATGTCTTAAAAAATATGTTCAAGCCCAACTCTATAAGTCTTAAGTGTAAGTGTTTAATCCTACTATCTCACTTTTCATTTTACATTTCTGCCTAACCTAATTGAACAAGAGAAGCTCACGTTTCTTTCTCACAGTCACAGTGAAGGCTCAAGAAATTTGAAGAATGTAAAGAAAGAATAGTTGAATTGTCACGGCTAGTCCTCAACCAAAAAACCGAACTAAACCGAATCAAACTGACAATAACCAAACTGATGGTTTCTATTTTATTTGGTTTGGTTTGGTTTTAGACATTTGAAAACTGACTAAATTGGTTTAGTTATGGTTTTAATCAATAACCAATCCAAACCGAGCCATGAACAGCCCTAGTTTTCACACATTCACACCTAACTCGGATTTACGAGATGTTACAGATATACAATGTGTATGTCTTCTTATATACACGGATAGTTAGTATCTAATGACCAACTAACTATAACTAGCTTATCTAATTAGTTGAAGGCTTAACTAACTAACTGCATAGTGCAGAATTACTAAACCGCCCTCGCCTCTATATTCTTTATACATCAATAGAATTAAAGATTCAAATCATTTAATTGTTGATCCAACTAAAGACCCAACTAATAGGCAAGCAAGCATATTGAGTTTTCCCTTTTTCCCCCTTTTCATTTTTAATCAGCAGTGGAAGTCAAACGATTACCTTAAAAGAATTCATCTCAATGAAAAAAATAATTAAAGAAAAGTATTTGATACAATGCTGGGCTGAACTAATAGGTTCGCGTGATAGGCAGCAAATCTTATATAGAGTCAAGGGAGGCCCCAAAGCGAAATTAACTAGTAGTGCTTGATCAAAATTCTAATAGGTATTTTGTTCACGAACCCGTACGTAGACTCTCACCTCATACGATTTTGTCCTAAGCTTCCATCATCAGCGACCTTGACATTAAATCACTAGCTATGCATGTATTCTAGCTTGAACTGACGAAAATTGTGCTTCTCTGGTGAATTTGGGCCATTGAGGCAACATGTGATCCGACGCGTAAAGTTTAGACTCTCTTAACGTGATTCATTCGACTACTCACTACATGGATGTCGCTTATATTGTGTTGCAAATCCTGGATCAAGAAGAATAACCCTTTAAACACCTCAATAAACTAATAGTGTAACGACTACAAGGAAGAAATCAAAAGGAAACTGTAGTTGATTAGGGATGGATGCAAACTCGCAAGCTATCGAAGGTATGGATAATCATCTAGGTCTTACTTAAAAAGAAAAAAGATGCCCCACCACAACAGACGAATTGCTTCTTCAGTCATTTCTGAGGAGCTCTTGACAAAGAAATCTTAGGATAAGTTGCAAAATAACAGGGTGGGAGGATCGACTCATTCAGATAATTCCGAAGAAAGACTGTTGGAGAATATATTAGTAGAAGAGTTTAAGCTGTACATGCATTTTAAATTAGGAGATCTTTCAAAGATTAACTATAGGTAACTTTTCATAGAAAGTGAGGTTTATATTTTTGAAACTAAGGCAAATTATCCGCCACAACAAGTGCGTATTACCTCATGTTTATAGGGTAATATTTATTCTTATTAGGTATTTGCACCAAACCATGTTTATTTACCATAGTTAAGTGATTTGATAAAATGAAAAATGCATGAAAATTAACAATAGTTAAGTTCTAAAAACACTATGTGCAAAAACATGGCCATGAACACATTTATTGCCTTGACGTGGACACGTGTACGGATAACTTTTTAGCATTTACCGTGTAAAAATTATTTATATGGCGGCATACAAGTTAAGCTCTAACGAACCAAGTGGGGTTAGCAACGCCATTTCCAGAGTAGAAAGAATAATAATGACAACACAAAAACATAGAATGTGTACCAAAACTACAAAAACCCTTTTAAACCTGTCCACATTGTGTTCCCATTTCACTCTGTCCCAAACTCTGCCTTCTCTCTTTCTTTCCTGTCCTGTTTCTCAACATCCCATGAAATGAATTCTTAGTAAACACATCTTCTTTCTTCTAATAAAAGAACTCAAGAATTCTACATAATATAAACTATGGAATTGGATGAATTACGTTCAATCTTGAATAATTCTAGTGTGGATTTGTGGGATTTAATTGACACAGCCATTTCTGTAGCCATTCTTGATCATGGAAAAGAGCTTCGTAGCCGAAGAGACGGCATTGTTGAGAAAATCTACAATTGTAATTCTGATGGAAATTATGAAATCCCACAAAGCTTGATATATAACAGAAATACTGAGAGCAATATTGATGATCATAAATTAAAAAGAGAGGAAAAGAGTGTAGAATATGAAGATTTAGAGAGCAAAATCCTCACAATCAAGAATCATTTTGAAATCCCAAATCAGGTTAAAGTTCTTAATTTTATTTTTTGGATTTCAATATTTGTTTTTTTGCTAATTATTGAAATACTTTGAATTTTCAGTCTGACAATTGCTTGGTTGATCTGCTTCAAAGTCTTGCTGAAATGGACATTAGTTTCAAGGTTCTTGAGGTATATATTCAAGGATTCTATTTTAATTAACTCTCATATTTTTTTCTTTAGAATTATCTAAGAATTTACTACTATGATTTATTTTTCTTTTTATGCTTTTGAAGAAAACAGATATTGGAAGGCATGTAAATAGACTGCGAAAGCATTCATCAAATGAAGTAAGAAGGCTTGTTAAACTGCTTATCAGGTTTTTTTTTTCTAATTTTTTTTCTTCTAAACACTTCTAATTTTTTTTCTTCTTTTGTTTCTGTATGCATAATTAGTTATTATGTTAATACATTTAAGTTAAGTGAAATATAAAAACCGTTTTTGGGTTTTTTTTTCTTTTACAGGAGATGGAAGGATATTGTTGATGAATGGGTGAGATTGAATACACCAGTGGAAGAAACAGGTACATCTTCCTTTTTAGTGGTAAAATTTGCGTGTTTCTTTAAATATCTAAACCGTTCGTAAGTGATTACGAATACTTGTTAATTGATTAAATTGATCAAGCTTTTAAACAATAAGTTCGTTAAGAGTGTTAGAGGCGGATCCAGGATTTAAATTTTATGGGTTCAATATTAAGATTTTTAGCATTGAACCCATTATATTTTTAAAATTAGGGGTTCATATGTACTATTTATTGCAATTTTAATAATTTTTTACACATAAATTTAGACTCCGCACCTAAAGTTTGGGAAACTGAACCCCTACCTTGTATGGTAGATACGCCTCTGTGTTTAACAAACTGTTGTAAGTTTTAACGAATAACGATCTATAAATGCATGTCTTGGTAAATGAACAGGGTGAGAGGAGATATATTATACTCTGAATTATATATACAAGAATCAAGGAAACATTATGTGTGTATAGCTTGTTTCCTGTATACATCGTAGAAGTTTTGTTAATACACCGTGTTATAAAAGATGATCACATACTTTTAACATTGTCAAAAGAGAGTTCTACATTGGAGTATATTAGGTTTTCCTCCTATTTTTTCGGGGGGTGCTTTGTTGATTATGCCACATCTGTCGATGAGAATAATTATCTTTTCTATAATCTTGGATAATTCTCATCTATTGAGTAAGTTTTTGGATTAAGTTAGGTGCAACATTCATTTTTTATCATGTTATTAGAGTCACGTTCTTAGCTTGATATTCAATCTAGGCGTGCGGGAGTGTTGAGTAGGTTGCTGATCTTTTATGTACAAATTTGGGCAATCCTTCTTTTGAACAAGCTTTTGGATTGAATCAAAATTGAAAATCCATTTTCGCTTTTAGAGTATCCTTTTAATCTTATTGTTGAGAAAGAGGATCTATTAAGAGTGGATAACAAAGTGTAAATGATGAAATTGGGCAGGTGGTGCAGACACTCCTTTTCAACCCCACTTGAACAACTTTCAAGGTGATTTGAAAGAGAGAGAATCCCTTTATGGAAATATTTCAAACGGCTCATCATCTTATTGCGGTCATAAGGTATATAAACTACGATTATTTCCACTTTTGCACCCTCACCACCTTATTCTTTTACTCAAAAGAACATTAGAAGGAAAGTTTAACGATAAAAGTCTTACCAAACCACAAAAAAAGGAGTGGATATGAAAGAATGACCATGATATTATTCCTTTCGTATCATTTTATATTTCTTAATTTGAATGCATGAAGTTCTAGAAAGTAAAAACAAATTTGAATCTTCTGATCTTAAACTAAAAATTATGTAGTGTACCAAAATTGTCATTGGATCTAGGGGTGGGCGTTCGGTTCTTCGGTTCGGCTATTTCGGTAGGTGGACACCGAACACTGAACCAAACTAGTTCGGTTCGGTTCTTTCGGTTTCGGTTTTTTGAAGTTCGGCTCGGTTTCGGTTTTTTCAATTCGATTTTTTTGATATGATATTAGAAGCGATTCCATTTACACTAATTCATATTCTCAAAAGCAACATAAAACTGATAAATTGAAATCAAAATCAAACAAACAGGATACACAAGAACAAAAAATCATAACCATGATATAGGATTACTAGGTGTTATATACATACCGTAAGAATAATTAAGAAAACACATAAAGGACATACATTAATCCTAAAGACACATCCTAGTCACCTTTCTTTGTTAAGAATATTTGATTTTCTCAACTAAAGTGGAAAATTAGGGATACAAAAGCAAAAGAGGGTTTGTTACAATTGAGTTTTTTTGGGGCTTAAACTTAATGGGCCTGAACTATTTTAATTTTTTTGGGTAATGTATTAAATTTCGGTGGACGTTCGGTTTTATCAAACTTCGGTTCTGCTATTTCGGTTTCGGTTTTTTGAAGGTAGACACCAAACACCGTTCGGCTCGATTTCGATTTTTTGAAGGTGGACACCAAACACCGTTCGGCTCGGTTCGGTCCAGTTTTTTGATTTTCGATATTTATGTCCAGCCCTAACTGGATCTTGTGGTCTTAAACATGACATTTAGAATATTGAAATTGAAGAGTTACTAAATATATAAAAACGATTCTCATCTTCTGAAACGAAGTAAACAAAAAAAGTAACACATAAGTATATACTATTATTTTCTTTTAATTTTAATTTTAATATATTTAGTAGTATATATCATTTCCTTTTATATTATTAGCTTCTCTTTTGAGTCAAAATAGCAGAGCGTAGAGAAGAACATTATTAGTCTATCGTCAAAACGCCTACGTGAGGATTACCTAGAAGAAAATCATGGTATGTTTTTTTTTTCTTTTCACAATCGACGATTGTCATTGTTTAGTTATTATATTATTTGTTGCATTTTGTACGTCTATCGTTTCCACATAAGCAAAAAAAAAAAGTGAAGAAATAAAGTTTCTAAATATAGCATATTTGGTCTAGAATAGTGGTTATTTACTCCCTGTACTATTTGCTTTATGATAAAAGCCAAAATACGAAGGACAAGAGAAGTGGACCTTCAAGACGTACGCAAACCAAAAAAATCAGTGGTTGCTAACAGCATTTCTGGATTTCAAGCAAAATACTGGTAGACAATCCCTATTATATAGACTGCAACGTACTAGGTAAGTACCATTTATTTCCTTAAAACAATTATTGTAGTTGGACTTTTTACTGTCGTTGAGGCCTTTTCAAGCATTTCTTTTCTCTTAACTCTCTCGGTCCCAATTTAAGTTTTTTTTTTTTTTTTATATGTCTGAAAAATAGTAATTTTTTTTTATATTTAGTAGGTTAATAATTCAAACATTTTATTTCCTCCGTCTAAAATTATCAGTCGTGATTACTAAAAATAATTGGCTCAAATTATTTGTCATTTTAGAAATTCAAGTCTTCAAGACATAATTAATTATTTTTTCTCCATTTTAACGTTAGTATAATTTTGTCATTAATGGAAATGACTCATAAATATAGTAATAGGGAGATATTATAATTTAGACATAAATAACGGTAAAGTATGTGAAATATCCCTTCTAATTAATATTTCTTAAGGAATTTGTAAAATAAAAAAGCGATAAATAATTTGAAAGGAATGGCGTACATGGCAAGTTTAAAATTACAAGACTCAAAGAGGACATTTTTATATATTACACAAATATTTAATTTAAAACCACAAAATTAAAATTAAAATCTCTTATTATTATTTTTAAAATTTTATGTTCAATCAAATTAATACACTTAAATTGGGATGGAAGGGCTACTATTTTTTGACTGATTAAGTTGACAATCGAGATTCAATTAAGTACGAAAACAAACTTTTTCCAGATCAAGTACAATATTGGTGCTTTTTCTTTTCTTTCCTCTCTTTTTCATTTATGTTTCCCTTCGACATATAATGGCTGTCGGTTTTTACTTTTAGAGGGCTAGTGTTCAACCAACTCAAATATATACAGCTTGAAGTGTTCTATTCAGTTGTGACACAGCTAGAATTTTTATCGAAAGAGTCAAAATATAAAATAGTAAATATATGAAAAAAACTAAAAAAAATTCATAATAGTGTGTGTATATATAAATTATTTTGACCGGGTATATATGATGTAAATTTGTTCGCGAAGGCAATTACATGCATTACCGAAATACAAGTACTGACTTATTTTTTCATTACGATTTAGGCAGATAAGAAAAAAATATAATTTCATTGCCTATTCCTCTAGGATCGAAACTTGCTCTCACATAGTCTATTTTAGTTTGGTTGACCGTTGAATCACACTCTTGAGTGTTTACTATTTGAGAGTAAATGCGCAAGTTTACCACATTGTGTTTTGTATATTTGATGCTACTCATAATAAATTTAGAATTTATAGAAATTGATTTTCGAAAGATTGATCAACAATTTTGACCAGGAATATTACTCAACTTCGGGTGGTGTTTATAAACTTTGCAGGCTGTGAAGACACATATACTCGATGCATTGGGAGAAAGCAAAGAGGAAAGATATAACAAATGACACATAATAGTGCCAAGTTCTTTGAGGCTATAATTGGTGTCATGTAATTTTGTCACCAGCCATGGGCACATGCAATGGACTGAGTTAAGTCACATGACTTTGACTATGAGAAAAAAGAAGTATGAAGACTTGTGGGGATAGTAATAAGTACAATTATGGCCGATTGGTTAGGGCTAGAAATTAGTTTGGTCTCCAGCCATGTGATGCGCATTAGTTGAATAGTGAAGAATATTGCTGTGCTTTCATGACTAGATGCACTGCTCTTCTTTCTGTGGACTAGCTAGAAGATAATATACATATAGCTGCTTTGTAGATATAGCCTATAGGGGAAGAGGGATAATATGGAAGCCACTTCACTATGCAAGTGTACATATTTTATAAATTTATGGGCTTTAGGCTTTAGCTTTATAACTTTTTCGTGGAACCTAGCTTGTTCCTGATTAGGACGAGTAGTTATTTCTATTTGAAAATATATGGTGGTCTTGTTTAGCATCTGCTTTATGAAGAGTATGTTCTTAATTATAAGTTCTCACAATCTGAATTTCGTTAATCGTTGGGAGCTTTATATAGGGTGATTTGCACAAAAGAGAGATTTTTGTGTTGCTATTTTAAATATTGTCTTCAAGTTTACTATTGGTGCGCCAATGAACTTTTTAAGTTTAACAAAAGAAATTGGAACTAAAATACCATTAAGTTGAGCGTTAGAAATAGCGGAGGAACTAAAATCGGTAAATTATATAGTGGCATACAAGTGATGACATATCGGTATGACTTCATGCTATATTTAACGTACGTAGGTATCCTGTTGGATTACTCACAAACCATACTAGATCATCATGATTTCAAAGCTACAAAACAAACAAGACGGAAAATATAAATTTTAGAACGCTAACATGCAAGTACATGCAAGTCAAATCATTATGAGTTCGTGGTATACTCTACCTACCTATCCTTTTGGATAACTCATAAACTATACCAGTGGCATTGTCTCAAACTTTCACTCATTGTACCTCATCTAAATTTATTTCAATTTTCTTTTTCTTTTTTGTACCTCTCCTTGATTTATTTAATTTCACTCATGATGCTACACTCTTCTATTTATTCCATTTCTATCATGATACCTCTTTTTTATGATTCAAAGCTATAAATATTATAATTCAGAATTGTAGATGGAAGTCATGACAAACCAATAGGATTTCATGTTATATTCAACATATCTATCGAGTATTCACAAACCACATCAAATTGTTATAAGTTGTTTGTTGACTCAGGCATAGCTTGTTCCAGAAGCTTGTAATATGCCGGCCTCTATTGTAACGGCATATATATCATTTGTCTTGCCCGTAAACCCGGACATGCGTATTAAAACGTTGACAACAAATGAGTTACCAATTCCGCGAGGGACACCCTGAGCAATTGCTTGCTCGTCATTTTATTAGAGCAATTTATATTCAATTAAGCTTGGAAAAGCAGCAGTTGTTTTCTGTGTGCAATATGTGAAATTTGTTATGCCTTTACCACTACCACAATATGAATAAATATTTTTCTTACTATATCGCATGAATTTTCTTAAAATTGATTAATAAAAAGATAAATACATCACATTAACACTGTTTTTAATTTGTTCAAAGAAAAGTAGGATGAGGATGTGAAGCGGGTGGTGGGGGTAGGATATATATAACGACTTTTTTGTAAAACAAGTACAATTTACTTTAATTAGCTGTATAACACCGTAGGAAAATAATAAAAGTAATTTATTTCATTTTTTCCCTCTTAAACAATTACAAATCTTGGAAGGACACTAATTCAGATTAGTCGGTCCCTAAAACGGATATAGGGATGATGAGTGAAAAATAAAACAAATTAGAAAAGGTGGTGTACAATGATATTCAATTCTTTACTTCTACTTCTATATGGTAATTTTTTACCGGACTAAGGAGCCGTTTGGACATGATTTGAAATCATGTTTGGACATGCAATTTGGATATTTTAAGTTGTATTTTCTCTTATAGGCATAAAAAGCCCACAAGTTGTGAAAACTATCAAAACATTTCCAATTCTTATACAATCTGACCAAATGAGCAAATTATAAGTGATAACAAAATTAATACGCTACTGGAAAACCTTTCTAAAAAATACAACATCAATTGATCAAACTTTAGTTCAATAAAAACGAAAATTTAACATGAATAGTAATGTAACTACTCTTTAATATAATCCTCCCACATGGTACGGATAATCTCTTCACGCCGAGCATGCATATTTAAATAACTATTAAAAATATTTACCAACTTATGGGTCTTTTTTTACAAAATATAAACTTATGGGTCAAGTTTTATATTTAAATTTTTTGAAACTATGGTTTGAACCCATGAGATGAAATGCATGTCCAAACGCTGATTTCATCTCATAATTTCAAACCGCATGTCCAAAAGCCTACTAAGTAATACAATGATGTTTGTCCCATAAATTTAAACTACGCTCCACAACAACCTTTTCTCTATTCACCATGATCAGACATAAAGGAATTACTGATTAACTAATTGTTAAGAGCATGTTTGGATGGGCTTAAAAAAAGCAGCTTATAAGTTGTTTTCAGCTTATAAGCTGTTTTTCTGTTTTCAGTTTATAAGCTGCTTTATATAAGTTAAGCCAAACGGTTTCAATTATTTTTTTAGACTTATTTTAAACATAAAATGACTTTAAGCTGGCCAGTCAAATACTCAAAAAAACATAGCTATTTTCAGCAACTTACAAGCCAATCCAAACGGGCTCTAAATGATATGGACTTGGATGGAAAGCGCATAAAGTGGATGGAAATACTTTGACCTATACAGAGATTGATAATGACTTGCTTGGCCGCTAAAAAGATGGTGCGGTCAAAGCAAAGTTGGATTACAATTAGGATCTAAAAGACAATTGTAGTACTGTTTTGGGAGTTGTCCAAAAGGCCATATTGAAAAATTATTTTGCCAAAAAATCACAAATTTTTAAAAATTGGTGTTTTGACCGCCATTTATGACGTCAACGTGTGCTGTGACAAATTTGGTCAGAGATGTGCTATGTCAAATCTCAGCCCCAAAGTTTTGAAAACTACACTTTGGCCCCCAACTTTTTAGTTATGCCAAAAAAATTTAAAAAAAAATTCCTCCAAAGCTCCCGATTTATCCACTTTTGAGATCCCATTTCCGGTGAAAGTTCCGGCTTTTCATCGAAAAATCAGTCCCCACTGACTTAGTATGGCGTCGATTGCAGTCATAGACCATAGCCGTAATCTATTATCGATCTATTATGGCGTCAATTGCAGAATATATTATAGTAGGTGGCAATTACATGGGTGAATGGGAGGAGACCTCAAAATGTTGGAAGACAGGATGATCCTGATAGTGATGACGAAGAGTGTACGGACAAAAAAATAAAAAAATAAAACCACAAAAATCAAACCCCAAATTGCACAAATCTAAGGGATCGTGGATAGGTATACCATAAACCAATTGTTGTCAATAGCTAACAGTTATCATTTAGGCTCAACTTCACGCATGGTCAATAATTTTTCACATGTTAGGTATAGACCAAAGACAATATTTGTCTAAAAATCGATAAGTAAATAAAATAAAATAAATAAAAGTACATGTCACTATTTAAATATTATAATAACACTTTAATACACCATATGAGAGTCCCCATTCATTGAACACATGATCAAAAGAGTTTTAGGACAAGTAATGGTACTTAAAAGATCAATATTTGTCTAAATAGCCATAATTTTTTTTTAAAAGGACATACCACTATTTAAACATTATAATAACACTCTAATACATCATATGTGAGTCCGCATCCATTAAACACATGATCAAAAGAGTTTTAGGACAAATAATGATACGTAAAAGGCCAATATTTGTCTAAATAGCCATAAATAATTTTTTTTTTTAAAAGGGACATACCACTATTTAAACATTATAATAATACGCTAATACATCATATGAGAGTCCCCATTCATTAAACACATGATCAAAAGAGTTTTAGGACAAATAATGATACTTAAAAGGCCAATATTTGTCTAAACAGCCATAAATAATTTTTTTTTTAAAAAGGACATACCACTATTTAAACATTATAATAACATTTTAATACATCATACTAGAGTCCCCATCCATTAAACCCATGATCAAAAGAGTTTTAGGACAAGTAATGATACTTAAAAAATCAATATTTGTCTAAAAAGAGCCATAAGTAAATAAAATAAAACAAAAAAGGACATGTTACTATTTAAACATTATAATAACACTTTAATACATCATATGAGAGTCCTCATTCATTGAACACATGATCAAAAGAATTTTATGACAAGCAATGATACTTAAAAAAACAATATGTGTCTAAAAAAACCATAAATTAATAAAACTCCATTTTTGTGCAATTAATAATTGTTTCTTAATTTTATAGCAATACATTTTCATATCTTATACATTAATATTTACATTTTATACTTACACATGTATTAATCAACTATATTTTAGTACAGTCCGTCAGTGCAGAGAAAATTGGAGCGATTAACTTTAAAACGCAGAGCAAAAATTCGATCAAGTCAAAGTCTCATCACCTTTTTAAAAGTTGACATTTGAGCTAATGGGTTGGGTTCTTGACCTATTGGCTATTACATTTTTACACACGGGTTAAAAGGGGAAGATTATTATTTTTTGGACAAAAGAGGGTATTTATTTACATTATAAGTAAAGGAAGCGGTTAATTTAATTATCATTTTCTACACAACACTTACACTTCTCAGATTTTTTTCCCATCCTCTAAACCCTAAACATTTATTCTTTCTCACCTCACTTTTCTCTCAGCCGCTGACAACCACCCTCACTGCCGCCGGCGGTGAACTTCACCTCCACCACCAAAGCTCCGACGAACCCCCAGCCCACAACACCACCATTTTTCTCTCCTCTACCCACTTCGCTCCCCCCACCTCACTGCTTCGTCCTCCCATCGCCACCACTGCTCCGACCAAACCACGCCGGAGCAGCCAACAAAAAGACCCCCAAACAGCCACCACACCTACTCCCGCAACACCACTGTCCCTTTGTTTTCCACCAACAACCACAAAACCAGCCCTTTTTCCTCCGTCCTCACCAAACCACCCACCATGCTCAACACCCCCATTTCGTCTCCCTCTCTCCAAAAACGTCATCCCTCTCCATCACTGTCGGAGCTTCGACGAACAGCCAGCAACCAAACACCACCACTTTGTCTCCTTCTCATTTCCCGTCGACAATGCCAAATCACCGCGAACCACCAACTTCGTCAACACCCAAAAACTACCTCGACACCACTGCCAAACAGCACCATCACACCCACTGTTCCGACAAAACGCCGGCAACAAATCCACTAATGATATGCTATTTTGGTAATTGGTCGGAACTACTGTGTTGTCCCTATTTTTGGATTTTTGCTATCACTATTGTGCTATTTTTATTTAATAATTTTGCTCCTGCTAATGTTCCTAAATGTTGGTTGTTTGTTGTGAAGATTGCGGCTAGCAGCTTCACTGGTTAATGTTTGCATTGTTTTGTTGCTTTTCGGACTACCTCACATAATCTTTTAAATTACAATAAATGTTTGATTGTGTGCCCGGAAAAATACTTTGGTGGTCAATTGTACAGTTATCTTTTATTCGTGTGTTGTTAAAATAATTTGGGTGAATACTAAACCCAAATGGCCGATGAATGAGATTTTCGTCGATTTATAAGGCCTTCCATGTATAAAAGACGGGTTTTTTATTTTAAGTTTATTTATTATTTCTTTAATTCATTAGGTAGTTATTTATTCTCTTACTAACACTTTTACTAAGTGTTTATACAGGTACCCGGAGATACATCCCGAAGACGACACTCGGAAGGAACCCGAAGACTTCATCGAATCACTGGTCGTATTTACTTTCCGCATTTTTTATAACTGTACAAAACATAAACTCATAGTATAGTGGAACCTTTATTTTTGAAATGACGGGTTGATATATTTATTTACTTGTCGCCTTGTTTGTTTAACTTAAAGTTGTCATTCGCTTTAGGCAAGACTTAGGCCGTCAATACTTTCATAACTAGATTAAATTGACTTGGTATAAATATTTTGTTAAATAGATTCACACTTTTGACGTTTAGGCAAAAATACTAGTCCATCCTTTATTTTATATGCTTTATACACTCTTAATACAACTTACATTTTATATTGTTTCGTGTACACTAATACATATTTTAATTAAGTTAAACCCACATTTTGACACTAGCTAAATATTAAGTCGTCCATTTAGAAATATTTTATTCTTTAGAGGCATTACACATTTTCACTCATTTTTTATCCACAATTCCTTATACTTATTTTTTACCAATACTTTTTACAATTCTTTTGTTCCTTGTTCTTTTGATAGGATATTCATTAAACAAACACTCCCTTTAACTAAACGGTAGAAACAAGTCAAATAAACTTCACTTTTTGAATAATTTCGTTATATATAAAATCTTTACACCAATGAATATTCGTACATTATTTTTACATTCTTTATGCACTAATATACCTAGTTATACCATTCTTTATTCATTTTAGGTTTGACATACACTCTTTCACACTTGAAATATATTCCTTATATGTTTAATATACATACATTCTTTTAATATATATAGAAGCACATTCTTTATATCCTTGATATATTTATTTTTACATAGTCTTACATTTTTTTTATATATTCTTTATATAGTTATACATTCGTCACACTAACATATATATACACTCTTTATACTAACATATATACTTTTATACTTACGAGGTACATTTTCTTTATGCTCTTTTTATATAGTCTTTTTTACTATACATTCTTTATGAATACTTGATACTTGATATAAATACATTTTTTATACACTGTATATACTTAGTATATTATCACCTAGTGTAGCTTTTCATGAAGTCATAACATTTTGAAAACAGATAATAATAATGATAAACAGATAGATAATCCCCTCTAGTATTCAGTTAAACTAAGTCTAAGGACTGTCTTCGGGCAGGCTCTGAGGGATGCTTAATATCTTCCCCTCGGGGTAAATAGAACCCTTATCTAGAATCTTATAGGTTTCGTAGACTAAAATGGAGTAGACACACAAATACATATAGGTTTCCTGATTTTCCTTAAAAATTAGGTGGCGACTCTAACTTTTTTTTAAACCAGTTAGAATAACCGGGAAGTTGCAAACTATCTTGGACCCGTTCAAAATAGCGCGTAACAGTCACTGATGCCAAAATTAATTAACATACCTGAAGACGACGATTAGAGAGATGAAAAATCGACTGGAGAGATTGATCTTGATAGAGAAGGGGACTTATGCATATTTTAGGAGAAAGAGAGAGGGGCTTTGTATATTTTATTAAAAGTCACAGGGACTTAAGTGTATAACTTAAAACCTCCAAACTTTTAAAATCATGAAATATACCCATTCCCCTTTTTCTAAACCCTAATATCGAAAAATAATTAAAAAAGAAATTGAGTGGCCTTATTTCCAAGTGATACTTGAAAGTGGCCTCTGTAGACTTAAATCCACAAATTAATTTGGATCATATTCTAAATTCGAGATGTATTGGTCCAAACAAGTATTATGGGCTAACATAATCGGATTTATTGCTTAAACCCAACATGTATGGATTTAATTGAAAGACCAATTCAATTGGGCTAGTCCATCTTGTCGGACTTCACATGATGAGCCCACTCTATTAGCCCAAGGTCCATGTCACATATCTAATGATGTGGCGCGCCAAGTCAAGATGAAGACCAATAAAATCGTGCCACGTGCATAAGTGACACAACATGTCAAATCAATAGAAGAACCAATCAAATGTCGCCAAGTGTTCCAATGACATGGTTCAACCAATCATATACAAACCCTAGCTCTCTCCTACAACTATAAATAGGGGTCTTCGTAAAGCCAAGAGCATCAAGAAAAAGACATAGAAAAGCTCTCAGCCACAAGTCTTCCGCATATTAAGAAGTCTTCGCTCCAAGTGGTGAGCCGCAAGTTTCCATACCTCTACGTTTGTGATTAAAGTTCGGCTCCGCATTCGTAGTGAAGTCTCAACAACAAGTAATCCGTCCATTCAAGAACAAGCAAAGCTCTTGATTGACGGTCATATCGTGAGGAGAAGAATCAGAGGATTAAATCTTTTTATTTAAGATTTCATAAAGATTGTAACCCCCGCACAAATTCTTGAAATCAAATATTACTCTTTGTCGCTATTTTTCTTGTCTTGATTATTATTTTCAGGAATGAAAGATTAGTCGTTACAGCCTCCTCCACGAATCGTCTTTACTGTTTGTCCTGGATATTAATTAGTGGAGCCCTATTTTTTATTTTTTTTTAATCTTTTTTATCTTTTTCTGGAAGTTACTAGGAAAGGAAAAGAATATTGGTTCAATAAATTCATCTAGTATTAATAATTTTATATGCTATGGCAACAGCGTAACTATAGGGTATTCCAGGCCAAGTAGCTGAGAGAACCAAAATTGTTGCTGAGGTTGATTATCCGGACCAGTGTGTATAGAGCAAGCTTAGAACCACGACTTGCGAGGAGAATACAAAACTTAAATTTCTATCCTTAGTGTATGGCTTAATATAGTTTGTTTAATTGTTATTGATGACTGGTAGTATTCTGAACCATGGAACTTCTCTACAGGTGGACAGAATTTTTTCTGTGTGTACATAACTCTTACTTGGTAAATAAACTGTTTAGTTACCAAAAAAAAAAAAAATGTAGTACTTCCTTTGGTTCTATTTTCCCTTTTTAATTGTTCATGTTTCCAATGTTTTATTGTTTCTGCAAATTGCAGGTATAAATTCTAAGGCAAATCATCCTTGAAGTGGAGCACATAACGCACATCAGAAAGATGCATTAACTCAAGTTCTAGAGAGCAAGCACATTCCAAAAGTTATTTTGAAGTAGTTAGAAGATTTCAATTAATCAAAGCCTAAAACAATGAGTAAAGAAGCTCGATGTTGTACTAAGCTGTCTATCTCTGTCATATAGTCCAGCTATTTCTTACCTAGCTAGCTATTCAAATGATGAACTAAATTACTCTAGCAACTTCTAGTTTGTTCATGCATTTTAGCAGCTATTTAATACTCAAATCTTTCCTCTTTGGCATTGATCTTAAGTTCATTCAACGATTTATTGATATGTTATATATATAATGACGGGATTTAATATGTTAGTAGGTCATGTTATGATGATAGAACATGATAAATTATTTTATCTCAAGGACGATATCCAAATTTAAACTATATGTATTAAGATGTACTCATATAGTCTGGAGTTAGTATTAAACATCATTTAAATGTCCAAATGACCGAAGTAAAAAAAAATGTATTTTTGAAGAGCCCCTTCGAGTTCATGCAAGACTAAGAAAGAAGATCAAATTTACTCGCCAACTGAATAAACAGAATTTCCCATTTCATTATTACAACCTGATACTCATTCCATCCAAGTGAATCCGCTTACAAATTATTAAGTCAAATGCATAAGTAAATTGAAAGCTAGAAGATGGTTTAATTAGTTGATTTACATCCAGTAAATCTAACTCGCAAAGAATTTTCATATACATACCTTAAGATACTTTGGCCTGCGCTACGTTCTCCCTTGTTTCCTCAATTTAATGGATCACAAAGGACGCAAATTGACAAATTGAACTACATCTAAGACGATTCATGTCTACCAAACTCTTGAGATTGTTTCTTATGCCGATTAGCTATTGTTCCTTATTCGAATTGCTTGGCTACATTGACTTAGCTCAAATTTTCAGTGTATCATTATAGATAGATGATACACAACAAGAGTGAGTTACACTAGAAATCCTTTAAAACAACAGTTTTCATCTCACTTTGTGATAAATAACCAATGCACCTAATTATTTTAGTGTATCTATTAATTTAAAGGAAATAACCAGCTGTTAGCAGCACACAGAGCACCAAAACTAGTGTAGAAGAAAATAAGAAATTAGCTACTAACAGCAAGGAAAAATACCAAAACAAACTAGATACCACATCAGACTTTAGAACAAAATTGTTGTTCCATAATTCCTATGTTTCCTCCTGTTCCCTTATTAAGGTTTCACCTTAAAAAGATTATTAGAGAAGTCCCCTCTATCAAACAACCACCCTTGTAGGTACTACACCTAGGCATTATTGTCGAATTTCACCTGCCATGATTTTCATGTCTGTGCCTCTTTATTCTTACTCTGTTTAAAGGCACAACATCCCCCTTAGAATACTCCGCAAGAAAATATTTTATCTAGCGTTTTTCTCTCTAACATTAACGGGTAGTCGGGTACTTTCAATTTAGACCAACTTTTGGATATTGGTTCAAAATAATAACGGCCTGCATATAAGATACTTTTATAATTTCCTGTAGCACACAAGCCATTGAAAAATACTCAAAGGAGAGAGAACATTACTGTTCAAAGTTTATCATCATTTAAATCAAAATTAATGCATGATTTCAAACCTTTTCTGAAATTGTACTGTAACGCTAAACTTTTTTAACCCCCCCCCCCCCTCCCCACCACAAAAAAAAAGTTACTGTAAGACTAAAATTTCAAGCAAGTTACTATAATTTCGAAAAATTTATAGCAACAAAATGTGATATGCAGCTAGCTAGCGTATGTAAGTCTTGCTCTGTGCTCAAGAAAATAACACAAGTACATCACAAATGAACAGTAAAATCATGGCGTGCTAACTACGCCAACTCTTCCCTGTACACACATTTTGTAACCTACCAAAAAAAGAAACAGCAAAAACAGAGAAAAGTCATCCTTCTTCTTCATTGAAATCCATGCAGACAACAAGTAGTAAATTAGTTTGTTCCTAGAATCAGCATTCACTTCCTGAAAGTTCAATAGCACATATCAGTTAACAAAGCACCTCAAAATAAAAAACATGTATAGATTAGATTCGCACGCAAATGCCACTTTCATAGAAACTGAATGCGTTATTCAAAGCAAAAGGACAAGCTCCATTTAACCTACGAACAACATTGAGACATGTTGTCAAAGTTGCTTCCGTTCAACTTCTAAGCAATGGACACAGAAAAAAATAACCATTGTTAACTTATATGATGTCTAGATTGAAAATGGTGCAACATAAAGCGATATACAGATTGTCAAAGTCTATTATAAGTATCGAAAGAATAATCACAAGAATTGTACTGCTAATCCAACATATTATGCTGCCAATAAAAGGGTAGCTGATTTACAGCAACCTACTTAACCCATATAGCTCCAGTAATCTAACATACGTTGCAGACCAATAAGTTCCTCGGCCTGCTGCATTTCTCTCTTGCTTCCTCAATTAGTGATCTGAAAGGACGTAAATCAAAAAATTGAACCACAACACAGGTTGATGCTCTATCAAATTCATGTCATAACATCTTACAAATATTAGCTTTACTAGGGTCGTTTTCAAAGTATCATGATAGGTTGTAGATAGCATAACAAGCAGGTGTTGCCCTTAGAAATGCTTTAAACTATGATTTTCATCTCTCAATTGGTGATACATAACCATTGCACATAATTAACTTTAATATTGTGAAATAAGACAACAAAATGTACACATTTAAAAAAAAAAAAAAAAGGAATTCAAATTATAGATACTCTAAACATGATAAAGAATTCACTAATGTAGAAAAAAAAAATCTGTTCGCAAAGATGAAAAAGTTGTACGTTCATTTACTTTAAAATAGCTAGTGCCATCTTAAACAAAGCTCGTCCCCATATCTTTTTCTCCTATATTACCGTCTTTTGATACACCTCCACAAGTAACGTGACCACAACAGCTAAATTCGCATCCTAAAATGCTTTTACCCTTGAAATGCGCCATGCTTAACTCAACGTTGCTGCCAAAGTGAAAGACGATTCAGCCTTTGTTTGACCAAATAAGTCAAAGAACTATCATGCATCTTCTTGATGCTTTTTTAATGCAACAACTTACTTCATCAAAAAAAAAAAAAAAAAAGTCAAAGAACTACAAGATAGTCTTAAAGAAAATGTACAAGCTATTAGCAGCACTGAAAGCTCCAAACTAGTGCAGAAGAAAATAAAAAATGTACAGAGAAGTCTTACTATTAATTACAAGATCGTCTTCATCTGAGCTTTTTCAATCTCCTCCATGTGCATCATTGGTTCCTTCCTAATAAAGGGCCACACTAGGCTTTCAATGTAAATGTTTGCCTCATAAAAGGTGTTATAGCTGGTAATCTTTGAACATAAGATTGAGTCATCCTTTGGATTGTAAATCCTGACATTTGGTCCACACACAAACAAAACTTTACCTTTATTTGACATGCAAAAGAATGTATAGAACTCAAAAGCCAGCGGTTCAAATGGATGACAGATGGTAAACATCTTTATCCAAGATTTTTTAACCCCATACTCCTTCATAACCCACACATCGGCGCGAATTCCAAGATAATTATAACACACGGAAAGATCAGTACCCAAAACTCCCAGCGTCGAATAAATATCTCCTTCTTCATAGGAAGGTTGCTCCACTTTTCCCCATTTCCTATCAGCCAAATCAATAGAAATGATGTCCCAAGAATCACAAGGATGACAATAAGTACATATAGTCCAATGAAGTTTCCCATTCACAAACATAGCCGACCTAATGGCAAACCAATCACTACGAAAATCTTCTATACTTGTCCAAGAATCACTAGTTAGACTATACATTTTAACCTTAACAAGAAAAGAACGGTCATAACGCTTATTAGCCAACCCTACCACTACCTTATAATCATCATGACGCTCATCATATCCAAAACCATAAATGCAAGGGTAACCAAAACAAAATGCATCTCTACAATCAGACAATTCCTTGAACTTCCTAACTAATGGATTCCAGATAAAAAAGTTTGCTTCTCCAACGGAAAGACAGATCAACCCATTGATAGAACCCACAATACTAATACATTTATGGGTGTTTCTCGTAGGATAGTCCAAGTCCAATGCCTCAGTAACTGAATCATAAAGTAAAGAACTAACAGAAATGTCCTTAAGATTGTACTTATGTCGATTAACCGTCACAATAAGCCTCTGGTGGGTGTTGTCCTTGTTATTAGCACATATACTGAGATGGGTGTTGACAAATTGAGGGCTAGAGATTAAAGCAAGCCAAGATTTTGAAACACACCTGAATTTCAAGAGTGATTTTACTGGAAGCCTTAAGAGTATTTCAGTGATGAGTTCTGTTGGCAAAATACAGATTTTTAAGCTCAAATCTTGCATTGAACTTGATGGAAACTGGGAATGGTTAGTGGGTTTGTTCCTCTTTGCGCATAGATGAGAGGCTTCATTTCCCTCAGATTCCATTTAGGGTTTCACAAATTTGTGCTCTTGGAGAATACTGTTCCTCAGTTTTGATGTTTTTCGTTGACTACGTACGTTTTTTTAGGTGTTGTTGTGTTCTAAAATATTTTCCATTTTGATCACGAGCGGCCCCTTAAAGTGTCGCTATAGGATTATTTTTGGTGCCTTATGCATACTATTGAATGTAAAGCATCCCTTAAGGGTCGTTTGGTTGGGTAACACGCCATCCTGGAACTAGTTATCGCGAGATTAGTTATTTTACCCTCTCACGGAGATAAAATAACACTATAATCCCATATAACTAATCCCAAGATTCGTTATACCGCAATTTTATCTCAGCTAAACGTGAAATAAACTCATCTCAAATTTAATCTCAGGATTATTTATCCCTTATCCCTCATACCAAACGAGCTCTAAGTGTGTAAAATTGGATAACTATGGCACCATATGTTAACTTAAATTCATAGAGAACTAACAAGCCAGTGATTCTATTCTAAGTCCATAGAAACAAAAATGGTAAATACTTATCCGCATCCGCATTGGGTATTATACTAAATCAAAAAAGGGTCAACTATACCCTGTACTGTTAAATATAATTTAAATAATACTCCTCGTTATACGTGATGTCTAAATATATCCCTCTGTTATACTTTCAACCTAAATATACCCTCTGTTATTGTAGGATTACATGCATCATCATCATCATATTCTTTAATGGAAAAGGAAGAATATGATTCCGAGCTTCAATGGATGTTTGAAAGAGAGTTTGATTGAAAGAGGAAATCAACATCGAAGACTTGTGTGGGTTGAAAACAAGGAAATGGGCCAGTTCAGTAAAATGGGGTAATGGGCCAAAGTGCTGAACAGAGAATAATTTGGGCCTGCCTGCTTAAACTTAGTCCAAAGGTGAAGAAGTATACACAGCTGTATATAAGGAATATCAAGATTCCTTCTACAATGAATCTTAGCCACACCAAGTTAACAAAACCACAATAGCCGTATGATGAACAAATCTTGATCAACAAGAACATGTCATTATCATTTGCATTTTAAAGGAATAAGTTAGTTAGACACTAGCCAATAGAATTGAGACAAAATTGTATAAGATTAAGTTTTATTCTTTTATTCATAAATAGTACTCTTGTATATATATGTGCTCTTCTTCTTCATATGAAATACATAGAGAATTCACAAATACTAAGTCTCCTATTCTTCAAATTATTACATGGTATCAGAGCAGTTTTAAGCTCGATCCAAATCAAATATCAAAATCATCTTCATCTTCAGTAAATCAACATGCCTAAAACAACAAATATGGAATCAACCAGTGTTGAAAAGGTAATCACAAATGAAAATAATCACCCTTATCACCTTAGCAATTCAGACTCACCTGGTATGTCTCTAGTCAATACTATCTTTGATGGAAGAGGATACCCAGGTTGGAGGAGATCTATTCTCCTATCCTTATCAGCCAAAAAGAAACTTGGTTTCATCAACGGAGCCTGTAAAGCTCCAGATCTGAAGTCTGCAAATTATGAACAATGGAGTTGTGTTAATGATATGGTAATATGTTGGATATCAAATGCACTCACAAAAAATATTGCTGACATTGTAATGAGTTCCAAAACTGCTAAAGAACTTTGGGACAGTTTAGAGCAGAGGTTTGACAAATCCAATAGTGCCAAACTGTACCATTTACATAAGGAGTCACCAGGTTTGGTTCAAGGCAACAGTGACAGTGCAGGATATTTCACTAAACTCAAAAGACTGTGGGATGAACTAGATGCTATTAATGTCATTACTTGTTGTTCATATGTATGTGTATGTGAAGGAAAGGAAAAGCTAACAAAATCCCTAGAGGATCAGAGGTTAATCTAGTTTTTAATGGGTTGGAATGATATATATACACAAGCTAGAGGAAACATCATTATGATGAATCCACTACCTAGTATGGAGACTGCATATTCTCTTCTTTTGCAGGATGAGAACTAAAGAGAGATATATGCAAATGCACAGATCTCCTTTGATTCTGCATCATTTATGGCTACTGGACAGAGTGCCATACAGGGAAAACAAACAAATGATCAACTCTTATCTGAGTTCGGGGCTTTCATGTCAACAGGACAGGGAAAGAGTCTGCAGAAGTACAAGAATCAACCAATGAAAACAACAACAAATACATGACCTAAGTTCCACAATTCCTTTCAGAGGTTTGCTAAACCACAATAAAAGTTCAAAGGGAAAAAGAAATACAATCCCAATGTGAGTTGTACTCATTGTGGAAAGACAGGACACACAATAGATGATTGTTACAGGTTACATGGATTCCCAAATGCTTTTGAGTTCACTAAATGAGAAGCTAAGGGTAATGCAACAATAATGTATGAGGAGGAGGAATACAAAACTAGAAATAACTCTGAGAATAACAACAACTTTTACAGCAATTCAGCAAGGAACAAATCTCACAAAAATGATGACCTTGTACAAGCAGGCAAAATCAGGAAAAACAAGCATTAATGCTAATGCAATAGCTGGTACTATTCTAAAATACTCAGATCATTCTCTAGGTAAATTAGAAACTAGCACTTGGATTATTGATTCAGGAGCTACAGATCACATGTGTTGTAATCCTAATTCTTTCATATTTCTCATTCCACTCCTTATGCCTTTAAACATAAGTTTACCTAACTCTTTTAAGGCAAGTGTTACTCATACAGGGTGTGCTCTTATTCTGCCAAATCTCATTTTAACTAATGTTCTCTATGTGCCAAATTTTAAATATAACTTATTATCTGTGCATAAGTTATGTGTTCAACTCAATTGTGACCTTAAGTTTACATCTATTGGGTTTCTGATGCAGGACCATTTAATGAAGAATCCTCAAGCTTTTGGTGAAGCTAGGGAAGGACTTTATCTATTGCAGTCTACTGTCACTAAGTCTAGGAGTTTACTTAATGCATTTTCAATTCCAAAAGGAAGAAATTCCAGTGCTGAGTTTGTTTCAGTTCCTATTTCTGCACATGTTAAAGTTATGTCTGATGTAAAACTTTTGCATGTAAGGTTGGGGCATCTCCCCTTTTCAGCAATGAAATATTTGAATTTCCTTCATTGTGAATCCATTCCTGAACTTGTTTGTGATATTTGTCCTAAAGCAAAGTAGACTAAACTCCTTTTTCCACTCAGTGCCATTAAGACTAAAGGCATGTTTGAGCTCATACATATTGATACATTGGGTCCTTACAAGTCTAGCACATATAATGCGTGCAAGTATTTTTTGACAATAGTGGATGATTATACTAGGGAAACCTGGACTTTTCTATTAAGTACGAAAGGTAATGCATTGCCAGTACTCAAAAGTTTTCTTGCCATGGTTGAGAGACAATTTAATGTAAAGGTAAAAATGATAAGGTCTGATAATGCTTTAGAGTTGAGGAAAGGAACACAAGAAGCAGTTTTTCTTGCTTCAGAGGGAATTATTCATCAGATTTCTTGTGCTGCAACACCCTAACAAAATGGAATTGTTGAAAGGAAACATAGACATCTTTTGGAAATTGCA
The DNA here is from genome assembly GCF_019175385.1 of Lycium barbarum. Classification (NCBI taxonomy): domain Eukaryota; kingdom Viridiplantae; phylum Streptophyta; class Magnoliopsida; order Solanales; family Solanaceae; genus Lycium; species Lycium barbarum. Next base: position 133,198,402 of record NC_083338.1, on the reverse strand, counting down.
AGAGGTCTAATGTCTCAATCCAACATTCCTATTTCTTACTGGGGTGAGTGCATATTGACAACATCCTATATCATAAACAGGTTACCTTCTAAGGTACTTCAAGGAAAAACTCCTTATGAACTGCTTTTTCAAAGAAAGCCTAACTATAAACACTTGAGGAATTTTGGTTGCTTGTGCTATGTTTCTACTTTGGTGCAAGGAAGAAGTAAGTTTGATGAAAGGGCTAGGGCCTGTGTCCTATTGGGATATCCTTTGCATCAAAAGGGATACAAAGTTTTAGATTTAGAAACCAAGAAGATAGTAATTTCTAGAGATGTGAAATTTCATGAAACACATTAGCCCTTTGCTACAATCCAACATCAAATGCTAATTTTCTCAGAGTATCCCTTTTCCTCAGATGATCCTAACCAAACCCCTCTAAATGAATCTCATTTAAACACTCATATTTTTACTCTCACCAACTCACCATCTCCATCTATCAATTCTGGTAGCATACCAACTCAATTTTCTCTTATACAACTCACTTCAACTGATACTACATCTAATTCTGAAACTACACCTGATTCTACCTCATCACCTCGTATTCTTACATCACCTAACATTGCAACACAACAAGAACCTACCAGAAAATCTCAGCCAATAAAGGAATTCTCCCTTCTTACCTTTATGATTATTTTTGTAGCAACATCTTCCTTAGTGATGTCACATATTCATGTTTTACTACCCCAACTAATCCTACCATCCTTTTTTTCATTCTTTATCCAAGCCTAATCAGACTATTATCCGTTCTATTTCAAATATCACAGAACCTAGAGGGTTTTCTCAAGCTTGCAAGCATCCAGGTTGGATAAAGGCTATGGAGGATGAGATAGAGGCATTGCAGGTGAATCACACATGGGATGTGGTTCCTCTTCCAGAAGGAAGAAGTGCACACTTCCTTGTATGTGGGTTTACAAGGTTAAACAACATGCAGATGAAACCACTAAAAGACTAAAAGCAAGATTAGTCATTATAGGAGATATTCAAAAGGAAGGAGCTGATTTCAATGAAACCTTTTCCCCAGTGGACAAAATGACCACTATCAGGTGTTTGTTGACCATAGCAGTCAAGAAAGGTTAGGAGGTCACATAATTTGATGTTAACAATGCATTCTTGCAAGGAGATTTGCAAGAGGAAGTATGTATGAAATTTCCTACTGGTTTGATTTCTCATAAGTCTAATTTGGTGTGCAAACTCAAGAAATCCTTATTTCGATTGAAGCAAGCTTCTAGACAATGGTATGCCAAGCTTGCAGGGCATTAAGTTTTAAAGGTTACTCAGCATCTCTACATGATTATTCCTCATTCTTTAAGAATACAGGTTCTCTAATTTCTATAGTGGCAGTTTATGTTGATGACATTCTTATTACAAGGAATGATCATTCAGAAATTGAAACTCTTAAGGTGTTTTTTTGGGAATGGAAATTCTCAGGGAAGATCAAGGAATGATAATCAGTCAAAAGAAATATACCTTGGAGCTTTTGGAAGAATTTGATGTCTCTCATCTGAGTTTAGTTTCTTCACCAATGGATCCATCTGTTAAAATTATCTGCAGAATTAGGTGAACTCTTATCTGATCCTACAATATATAGACATCTAGTAGGGAAATTGAACTATTTGACCAACACCGGGCCTGCCTTATCATTTGTCGTATTGACTTTAAGTCAATATATGCAAAAGCCTAGTGTGGATCATTTTAATGCTGGTTTAATAGTTATAAGGTACCTGAAAAAGTATACTTGCCAAGGCATCTTCCTTAATGCTTCTCCGACCTTCTCACTATCTGTATTTTGCGATGCGGATTGGGCTACTCGTCGAGACACGCGCCGTTCAGTGAGTGGTTTCTTTGTCAGCTTGGGTGGATCTCCTATTTCTTCAAATCCAAGAAATAAGATTCAATATCCCTTTCCTCCGCCGAAGCAGAATACCGATCGATGAAGAGATTGGTTGCCGAACTAACTTGGTTGACCCGGCTGCTCTCAGATCTCTCTACTCCACCACCTATTCCGATCCTAATTCACTCGGATAGCAAAGCCGCCATCGACATTGCACGAAACTGTTATATCCCGTATTTTGTAGATTCGGATAATTCAAGACAATTGCAAGAAGTTAAGGGCAAGGTTATATTTTGATCTTGTTTAATATACAAGTTGTTTGTGAAAATTATTGATATGGAAATATTAAGAAAGGATAAGGGTAAAAAGGGAATTTCACAATGTGGCTCATGGAAAATTAAGGAAAACTTGGGGTTGAAAGTGAATTATGGAAAGTATTAATTCATGAAATAATGGGCCAAGTGGCCGTGTGATGTGGTGTGGGCTATGGCCCACATGGATGTATAATATAATTAGAGAAAAGATGACTAATTTATCACATTTTTTCATCTTCATCCTTAGAGAGAGTTCAAGAAGCTTGGAGAAGCCAAACAAAAGGCCATATTCGGCAAAGGCAAGCAAAAATGGAAGCCCTCAAATCTTGGTCAAAAAAATATCTTCTTCTAGCAAATCTACTAATTTGAAGGTCCTCTTTAACGTGGTATAATTGTTGGAGCAAGTAGACCCCCCTTTGTTGCAAGTTCATAACCATAGTCAAGTGAGAAGATAAGTGGAAAATGTAAGGTTAATCCTCTTTTTATATGTTATGGATGGCTTGTATGTGTTGTAGAGTGTAGAAATGAATGAAATTCATGAAAATATGAGTGTTGGGTTGAAGCCGTGTGGATGGTTGTTTTGTGTAGAAGTGATGAATTAATTTTACTTAGTATTTTAGTTGTTGTTGTTGTAGATTCTATGGTGCAAATGAAGGTTTAATGGTTCAAATTGGTATTGAAATTGTTGTGGCTTGTTGGAGAAGTTAATGTGATTTGAATGTAGTTTTTTGTATCTATGGAAAATAATGTTGTTAGTATGTGAATTGTTGGTGTAGTTTATGAATTTGGAAGGAAAGAAAATATGTTGTTATTGTTCTTGTTGAATTTGGAAGGTTTCGGGTGAAGTGGTATGTTGGTTGAATTGTTTGAAATGTTCTTGAGTCATGTTAGAATGATTTCGGATTAATACTTGAATGTGAAATCATTGATGTTAGCTTGACTATGTGTCGTTGAATTGAATATAAAAGGAATGTCGTCGAATTATGTAAAAGGGATTGCTAGTGTTAGAATGCATTTGAATTAATTGTTGAAGTTGGAGACATGATTGTTGGTATTGTTGTTGATAATTTGGCCGAGTTAAATTCTCGGATTTGTTGTTGATAAATTGGCCGAGTTAGATTCTCGGGGATGGTGTATTTATAGGGGAAATGCTGCCGAAATTTTGGCAGAATATAAATGAATTTATTTGAAGGACTAAGACAAGCATATGTTGATGAGTCTAATGATTATGTCAATTCTCTTGAATGTAGACTAGCAAGTTTGGACGAATAAGCGTAGCTAATTGGACGTGGGATAGGTATGTAAAGCTTACCCTTTCTTTCTTCTGGCATGTCCTAGAGCTAAGTAAGCTATGATACTTATCTCGGGGTAACTCTATTCTTGATTCCGAGCTTGTTAATGCTTCTTATTCACTTCTTGATGTGAGTATACTTAGTATAGCCGAGCTTATTGTATGATTGAATAACAAGAAAAGTTTAAAGAGTTCTGTAAGTGGTAATGTCCCTAACTTTCGTAGACGGTCTCGGATTGCTTGAAAATGGTCGTAGAGGTTTCTATAATGAATAACGATACTTGAAAGGTACTTGGTATGATTGTTGCTTTAATTTTCCAAAAATAGCTTCTGAAACGTTCGTAGAAGGTTCTGTACTTCAAACGCTCATAACTTTCCTATACTAAGTCGGATTGACCTGAAACGTGTTTATGATCTGTGACAATTACGAAGCGTAACGATACCCATAATGAATTCATTCCTAGATGTAGGATATCATGAGTTCTTTGACCTCTTGAGCCCGAAGGGGCATTCTCAAGTTGTGCGAATTCATAATGCTGTCTAAATCCCGAAGGGGACATTCATAAGGTCTTTCTCTTACTTATGCATTTTACATTTAAATTTGTGAGTCTCGAAGGAGACAAATGAAAAGGGTTTGATTTCATACATGACGTCCATAATAGTTTTTTTTCTAGATGATTTCATGACGCGACTGAGCGTGCTATATAATATATGGCTTCAGCTTATGCCTGAGTGTGCTGTGGCCTCAGCTTATGCCTGAGTGAGCGATGGCCTCAGCTGATCACTGAGTGTGCAATGGCCTCAGCTTATGCCTGAGTGTGCGATGGCCTCAGCTTATGTCTGAGCGTGCTATATAACATATGGCCTGAGTCTACGTTATGCCAATTGAGTTGTGCATATGGTTTCACTAATAATTTCGAGGGAATTGGTTTTATACTAAAGGAAACATAAGTTAGATTTGAATAATGTCCATAACTTTCTTATGCTAATTCAGATTGACTTGAAACGTGTTTATGATTTTACTAATGATTTCGAGAAAACTAGTTTTATATTAAAGGAAATATAAAGTTTGATTTCCAAAAACCACTCCGAACGGGGTGCGAGATTTTACTATTTGGATTTTCAAAACCACTCCGAAGGGGGTGCGAGATTTTACTATTTAGATTTTCAAAACCACTCCGAAGGGGGTGCGAGGTTTTACTACTTCATTTCATTTACGACTTATGTTTATTTTCCATATCATTATTATTATTATGCCCGAAGGGGCCAGGATCATTATTATTATGTCGGGACCGGCATGCCCGAAGGGGCCAGGATAGTATTATGTCGGAACCGGCATGCCCGAAGGGGCCATTATTATTATTGAGCCGGAAGCGGCTTCCCGAAGGGGCCATCATTATTATTGAGCCGGAAGCGGCTGCCCAAAGGGGCCATAATTATTATTGAGCCGGAAGCGGCTGCCCGAAGGGGCCATCATTATTATTGAGCCGGAAGCGGCTGCCCGAAGGGGCCATCATTATTATTGAGCCGGAAGCGGCTGCCCGAAGGGGCCATCATCATTATTATGCCGTAAGCGGCCGTCCGAAGGGACTATTATGTTATTATGCCGGAAGCGGCATGCCCGAAGGGGCCATTATCATTATTATGCCGGAAGCGGCCGTCCGAAGGGACTATTATGTTACTGTGCCGGAAGCGGCTGTCCGAAGGGACTATTGTGATACTATATTTATATTGTGTATTCTAGAATTTGCGTATGCTATATTTATTTTGTGTATGCTAGAATCTGGGTAAAGGCCACAGGACTTGGTTCAGAATGTTGTTTCAGGTTACTTACGGTTGGGCTTCTAAACTTGTTTACTGCTGCACTTTCCTTGTTTATGATTCAGTAACGCTTTACATATTCAGTACACATTCCGTACTGACCCCCTTTCTTCGGGGGCTGCGTTTCATGCCACGCAGGTACACCCAGATGAGTAGAAGACATTGCTAAAAAATGTTCCAGTGGGATTGGCGAGCTCTATTTCCTTCCGGAGTGTTGCCGAGTCTGAGTATTCATGATTATGGTATTTCGTTTATATTAGAGACTTTGCAGACAGCGTCCTGTGGTACGTTTGTCGAGATGTCGACAGAGTGATGTCAGTTGAACCATTTGTGTATGTTAAAAGAGCATGTGTTTTAGATGATTTCAATTGGGTTAAAGTACTTATTTGACTGAAGGTTTTCATAATCTGTATAAAGATAATGACCTCTATTTGGAAAAGTTTCATGTTTTTAAAAGTTTTTGAAATGACAGATTTTGATAGAGCGAATGTCGAAGGGTTCGCTCGACTCTGATGAGAGTCGGGTGCCCATCATGCCCTATCAAGATTAGGGTGTGACAACCCCGTCTTCCATGAACGCACCAAGCATGTTGAACTCGATTGCTATTTTGTCCAGCAACAATACTTGGCTAGCTTGATCTCACTTTCTTTTGTTCCGTCAAAGGATCAATTAGCCGACATTTTTACCAAATCGTTGTTTGGGCCTTCTTATCATCTTCTTTGCAAATTGGGGGTCACTTCTATCTCCTCCAAATTTGAATGGGGTATAGGATTACATGCATCATCATCATCATCTTCTTCTTCAATGGAAAAGGAAGAAGATGATTCAGAGCATCAATGGATATTTGAAAGAGAGTTTGATTGAAAGAGGAAGTCAACATCGAAGACTTGTGTGGGTTGAAGACAAGGAAATAGGCCAGTTCAGTAAAATGGAGTAATGGGCCAAAGTGCTGAACAAAGAATGATTTGGGCCTGCCTGCTTAAACTTGGTCCAAAGGTGAAGAAGTATACACGGTTGTATACAAGGAATATCAAGATTCCTTCTACAATAAATCTTAGCCACACAAAGTTAGCAGAATAACAATAGCCGTGTGATGAAGAAATCTTGATCAACAAGAACATGTCATTATCATTTGCATTGTAAATGAATAAGTTAGTCAAACACTAGCCAATGGAATTGAGACAAAATTGTATAAGATTAAGTTTTATTCTTTTATTCATAAATAGTACTCTTGTATATATAGGTGCTCTTCTTCTTCATATGAAATACACAGAGAATTCTCAAATACTAAGTGTCCTATTCTTCAGATTATTACAGTTATAATTTGGCACAAATTAATCCAGAATTTTAACTGAGGAACACATGACAAGCTCCCCAATTTTAAGTATTAGAAATTTACTTATTTAATACGATCCGACTCATTTTCATCTTTTCTTATTCTCTTTCGTGGCCTATTCTGGCGATCCTCCATTTTCTTCTTTATTTTATTCCTTTATATATAAAATATATTATATTTGACTATTTATAGAACCTTATTGTCGTTAAATATGGAGTGACAATACAAGTTTAACATAACACGAGAGTAATTACGTGATATAATAATTAATAACTATGATAAACTTGTGAATATTCATAAACAAATGGATAAAGTGCACAGTTCAACCCCTTGAAAGTTTAATACACTTAAGGACCCGTTTGGCCATAAGAATTATAAACTTTTTCCGGAATTTTTTTATACTTTTTTCAAAAATTAAGTGTTTGGCCATGAAAATTCCAAATACAACTTGAAGTTGTATGTGGAATTTGAAAAACAACCAAAACCTTGTTAAAAAGTACATTTCAACGACAAATTATTATTTGCAAAAACTATGGCCAAACACAACTTCAACTCCAACTTCAAAAATTCCAAAACAAAGTGATCTTTTTGTTTGATTTCTATGGCCAAACACCTACTTAATTAGATATTGCAGGCTATTGCACAGGAGCGAAGTAGGATAGCGGTTGCACTTAATTAAATATCACAGTAACTAAATAAACTTTATGGGGGACCAAAAGTACTACAACCCATTAAAATGATTTTACTTATTTTTGGTACATACAAATTATTTTACTTATGCGATCAATCGAGCAAGTCTATACTATTACTACTACTTAGAAGAGGGAGTTTGGTCGTCCCTCTTCGTCGTCCGTTGATGGGCCTCATTAAAAAAAAAATTGGGCCCTATATTAAACGGGCCCTAAAAAAATGTAAAAAAAAAAAATTGTGTATCCCATATATATTAAATAACAACTAATATTTAAAAAAAATTGTGAGCCCCATATTAAATATCAACCAGTATTATAAAAAAAAAGTGAATCCCATATTTAAAAAACAAACAATGTTAAAAAATAAAAGTGGGCCCCATATTAAACACCATGCGTATTCGTAGCAAACACTAATATAATAAAGTTTTAGATACGGAGCACAAATTACAATGTTATATCAATCTTGTTTTGAACATAGTACATATAAAAAAAAAATTGGGCCCCATATTAAACAGGCCCATAAAAAAAATTATAAAAAAAAATTGTAGGCCCCATATATATTAAACAACAACTAATATTAAAAAAAATGTGGGCCCCATATTAAACACCATCCAGTATTAAAAAAAAGGTGGAACCCACAACCTCATATTAACAAAATCAAGTAATATTAAAAAAAAAGTGAATCCCATATTAAAAAAACAAACAATGTTAAAAAAAAAATTGTGGGCCCCATATTAAATACCGTGTGTATTCGTAGCAAATATTAATATAATAAAGTTTTAAATACGGAGCACAAACTACAATGTTATATTAATTATGTTTTGAACATAGTATCCCATATTGACAAAATCAAGCAATATATATATAAAAAAATGAATCCCATATTAAAAAAATAAACAATGTCAAAAAAAAAAAGTGCAGACTTTGTATTCTTAACAAACACTAATATAATAAAGTTTTAGATACGGAGCACAAATTACAATGTTATATCAATCGTGTTTTGAACATAGTATATATAAAATAAAATAAAATAAAAATTGGGCCCCATATTAAACAGGCCCATTAAAAAACATTGTAAAAAAAAATTATGGGCCCTATATATATTAAACAACAACTAATATTAAAAAAAATATGGGTCACATATTAAGCACCATCCAATATTAAAAAAAAGTGGAACCCACCACATCCAAACTCACGGGAAAAAAAAGTGAACCCCATATTAACAAAATCAAGCAATATTAAAAATAAAATAAAATTGTGGGCTCCATATTAAACACCGTGCGTATTCGTAGCAAACACTAATATAATAAAATTTTAAATACAGAGCACAAATTACAATGTTATATTAATCGTGTTTTGAACATAGTATCCTACATTGACAAAATCAAGCAATATATATATATATATATATATATATATATATATATATATATATATATATATAAATAATGAATCCCACATTGTGGGTCCCATATTAAACACCATCCAGTATTAAAAAAATAAATGGAACCCACAACATCCAAACTCAGGGAAAAAAAGTGGACCCCATATTAACAAAATCAAGCAATATTGAAAAAAAAAGTGAATCTCATATTTAAAAAACAAACAATGTTAAAAAAAATGTGGGCCCCATATTAAACACCATGCGTATTCATAGCAAACACTAATATAATAAAGTTTTCAATACAGAGCACAAACTACAATGTTATATTAATCGTGTTTTGAACATAGTATCCCATATTGACAAAATCAAGTTATTATGTTCACTAAATATACTTAAATATTTATATTTTAAAATAAGATAGAATTTAATGCAAAAGACAACATGACAAGTAAAATGAGCTAAACCGAGAATATTTACCAACAATTAAAAAATAGTATTTCTTCGTTAAGATAGAAAATCAATTTCTACAACAAGTCTTCTTTTTTAAAAAATATTAATAAATTTGCCGATTTTGTATTCGTAGCAAACATTAATATAATAAAATTTTAGATACGGAGCACAAATTACAATGTTATATTAATCATGTTTTAAACATAACATATACTATATCTATCTATATATATATATATATATATATATATATATATATATATATATATATATATATATATATATATATATATATATATATATATATATATATAATCACTATTCAAAGACAACTACATACACATAGATGCACTATAATCTAAAGTGTTGGGCCCGTGCGCAGCACGGGCATAAGCCGTCTAGTACTACTTAGAAGAGTGAGTTGTTACTCACTCTTCGTCGTGGGCCCCGCCATAAATTAAAAAAACAATTGGGCCCCCCCCCCCCCCCCATAAAAAAAAAATTCCCCCCCCCCCATATTAAACAGGCCCGCCCCTCCATAAATAAATTAAAAAAAAATGGCCCCCCCTCCCCCCATAAATAAAAATATAAAAAAAAATGCCCCCCCCCCCCCATATTAAACAGACCCATAAAAATAAAAAATAAAAAAAATTGTAAAAACAAATAAAAAATTGGGCCTCATATTAAACACTAGCCAGTATTAAAAAAAAAAAGTGAAACCCATCACATCCAAACTCACGGGAAAAAAAAGTGGAACCCATATTAACAAAATCAAGCAATATTAAAAAAAAAAGTGAATCCCGTATTAAAAAATAAACAATGTTAAAAAAAAATTGTAGGCCCCATATTAAACACCATGCATATCCGTAGCAAACACTAATATAATAAAGTTTTAAATACGGAGCACAAACTACAATGTTATATTAATCGTGTTTTGAATATAGTATCCCATATTGACAAAATCAAGCAATATATAAAAAAAAAAGTTAATCCCATATTAAAAAAATAAACAATGTCAAAAAAAAAAAAAGTTCAGACTTTGTATTCTTAACAAACACTAATATAATAAAGTTTTAGATACGGAGCACAAATTACAATGCTATATCAATCGTGTTTTGAACATATATATATATATATATATATATATATATATATATATATATATATATATATATATATATATATATATAATGTATAAAAATTGTGCAAACTAATAATGTTCAAAAGGGTGGGCCCCATACTAAACAACACCAAGCAATATAAAAAAAAAAAAAAAAAAGAAACTATATGAAGCATGAGTTTATTCCCATGCTTCATCGTCTGTTGTCCCTTCAAAAAAAAAAATGGTGGGCTTCATACCAAATAACACCGAGCAATAAAAAAAAAAAAAAAAGTGGAACTCACCACATCCAAACTCACGGGAAAAAAAAAAGTGGACCCCATATTAATAGAATCAAGCAATATTAAAAAAAAGGTGAACCCAATAAAAAAAAACTATATAAAGCATGGGTTAGACCCATGCTTCATCGTCCGTTGTCCCTTAAAAAAAAGGGTGGACCCCATACTAAATAACATAGAGCAATAAAAAAAAAGGAAGAAAAAAAAGTGGAACTCACCACATCCAAACTCACAGGAAAAAAAAGTGAATCCCATATTAATAGAATCAAGCAATATTAAAAAAAAAAAAGGTGAATCCCATATTAATAAAACAAACAATGTTAAAAAATAAATTCTTAGAAAATCAAACAATTAAATCAATAATGATGGACTCATTGCCACATGCGTATCAACCCATTAGTGTGAGCAAATGAAATTATTGTACAGCAATATACTTAAAATACTTATATATTAAAATAAGATAGAATTTAATTACTTTTTCATTTTTTCCTTACTCTAATAAATGTGAAAAGAAATTAATGTCATAAAAGAAAAAATAATATTAAATGGAGATCAAATAATTAATAAGCTAAATTAGTGAAATTATAATTCTAATTGACGTTTCCTTAAAAACCGTGTAAAAACAATATGATAAGTAAAATGAGTTAAACAAAAAATATTTACTAAAAATTAAAAAATAGAAGTTCTTCATGACCCCATATTAAACACCAACCAGTATTAAAAAAAAAAAAGTGGAACCCACCACATCCAAACTCTTGGGAAAAAAATGTGGGCCCCATATATATTAAACAACAACTAATATTAAAAAAAAGGTGAATCCCATATTAAAAAAACAAACAATGTTAAAAAAAAAGTGCTTAGAAAATCAAACAATTAAATCAATAATGATGGATTCATTGCAACATACGTATTGACCCATTAGTGGGAGCACATGAAATTATTGTACAACAACATACTTAAAATACTTATATATTAAAATAAGATAGAATTTAATTACTTTTTCATTTTTTCCTTACTCTAATAAATGTGAAAAGAGATTAATGTCATAAAAGAAAAAATAATATTAAATAGAGGTCAAATAATTAATCAGGTAAATTAGTGAAATTATAATTCTAATTGACGTTTCCTTAAAAAACATGTAAAAAACAACATGACAAGTAAAATGAGTTAAACAAAAAATATTTACTAAAAATTAAAAAATAGAAGTTCTTCATTTAAATAGAAAATCAAATTTCTACTTCGTTTCATCTTAAACATATAAAATTAATATAATAATTTGAATTAGAATTATCCAAATCAAATTTTAATAAAAAATTATATGTATTACTTTACTATTACTACTATATAGAAGAGCCAGTTTATAGAGGCAAAATCGTCGTCCGTGTTCGGTCCTATTTTTTTATTTAAGAGTAAAAAACATCCTCTGTGGTCCCACCCACTTTTTTATTTAAGGCAAAAAAAATGACGTTTTATACTTTATATTACCAACTCTTCTAAAAAGTAGATAGAAATACTTTATTATATTTCTATTTTTCTACTATATAGAAGCATCGATTTACCCATGCTTCGTCGACAGTCACTCTTAAAAAAAAAAAAAAAAACTGGACCCACCCTCCCCAAACTCATGAAAAAAAAGTGGACCCCACCCTCTTCAAACTCATGAAAAAAAATGGACCCCATATTAAAAAAATAAAAGGCAACGTCAAAAAAAAAAAAAAACGTGCATCCCATATACTAAAAAATCAAACAATATTCATATAATTCCCAAAGTATCCCATCAAGTCAATAATAGTGGATTCATTGCCACATGCATATTAACCCATTAGTGAGAGCAAATGAAATTATTGCACAACAAAAAACATGGACCTCATATTATTACTTTTCTTCAAAATATTTAATTGCTGTATTTGCTATTCCGCCATGTCATTTATTTATTATGTTTACTAAAATAAATATACTTAAAATATATATATTTAAAAAATAACATACAATTTAATTACTTTTTTATTTTTATTCTTACTCTAATAAATGTGAAAAGAGATTAATATCAAATGAAGATCAAATAATGAATAAGATAAAGTAGTCAAATTATAATTCTAATTCGCGTTTCCTTAAAAACCATGCAAAAGATAACATGACAAGTAAAATGAGTTAAATCGAGAATATTTACCAAAAATTAAAAAATAACATTTCTTCGTTTAAATAGAAAATCAATTTCTACTTTGTTTCGTTTCAAACATGTAAAATTAATTTAATAATTTGAATTAGAATTATTGAAATCAAAATTTGATAAAAAACAATAAGTATTTTACACTTTTAAATTAATCGAATTAAAATTGAAAGTATCAACTGATGCTTAAATATTGCTATTATTTTATCTCAAAGAGAAGAAAATAATTTTATTTTAAACAAATCTTCTCTTTTAAAAAGTACTAATAAATTTTCGTAGCAAACACGAATAAAATAAAATTTTAGATACGGAGCACAAACTACAATGTTATATTAATCGTATTTTGAACATAGAATATATATATATATATATATATATATTATCATTATCTAAACACAATTACATATACATAGATACAGTATAATCTAAAATGTTGAGCCCGTGTTGCGCCATCTAGCACTAAGTAATTTGCAATTGAGTGCCAAATTATTTTGAGAACGACCCCACCCCAATACACACTCAAAACGACGTATATGGAAATGAAAAAACTAAGCAACTTGCCTCGTCTTTCTAATTTCGGCTGCGAACCCGGCGTCCAGCACCCTCTTCTTCTCCTCTTTTTCCAATTCTGGAACTCCATCTATTACTCACGCGCTATTCGAATATCCCTCAAATCCCCAAATAAAAACCCTTTTTACACAAACACCAAAAGAACAACCCGAAACCCTAGACACATTACATCACACAACACAATCATTACCTATGAAGCTTTGATCCTTTTTGCCCCGCCGGAAAATGGCATCAACTAAGCTAATTTCCGATCGAAGGAAGTCATCAGCTGCGTCGTCATCTTCGTCATCAACGATACCGTACGATATGCAAAATAATCAACAGTATTCGAATAACGGGAGTGCCAATTTGGAAGCGACTTCAATCACGGTTGACGGAATATTCAGTGATAATAATAACACGGAGATTACGTTACTCGATGCTGCCGGAGCGATAACTCCCATTAGCGATTCCGAGACACCGATACCGCCGGTTAGAAGGACGGTTGATGATGTGTGGAGGGAAATTGTGGAAGGAAAGAAGCGATGTAAGGAGGAGAAAGTGGATGAGATTATGACATTAGAGGATTTTTTAGTGAAAGCGGGGGCGGTTGAGGAGGAGGATGTTGTAGCGGGGCCGGCAGTGAAGTTTGAACAATTAGGAAGTGGTGGAATTTATACATTTGATAATAGTAATGATAATAATACGGCGTATATGGCTGCTATGCCGGTGCAGAGTGTGCAGGGAGGATTTGGGGGGAGAGGGAAGAGGAAGGTTGTTGTGGAGCAGTTAGATAAGGCGGCGATACAGAGGCAAAGGAGGATGATTAAGAATAGAGAGTCTGCTGCACGGTCTAGAGAGCGCAAACAGGTAACAATGTGGAGTATTCTGCTGTTGTGATTACTAGTATTAGGGGTCGGATTGGTAGTTCGTTAGTAGCTGAGTTATTCATGTATTGAAATTCTGCATAAGTAATAAGTACTGTACCATGTTTGATGCGTATAAAATTCAACACACCTAATACGGTGTTCAGATTGCAATTTAGAAACCTCCGTAACTAAGTAGGCATTTGGTCATAAAAACCAAATATATTTTACTTCTTTTGGAATTTTTGGAGTTGGAGTTGTGTTTGGTTATAATTTTTGCAAAGAATATTTGTTTTTTTGAATGTATGGTGAAAAAAGTGGGGTTTTAGGTGTTTTAATTTTCACGGCCAAACACTGATTTTCAAATAAAGTGAAAAAAATTTCTGGAAAAAAAGTGAATAATTGTCATGGCCAAATGGGTCCTTAATATATGTATAAGTTATGAGAGAATCTATGTATTATTTTATGCATGATAGAAGATTGAAATAACTAATACTACATAAATGGCTTAACTCTGGATAACCAACCCCTACATAAAATTATTCATAACTAATCCTTGTATTACTAATTCCCGCATAACTCTAACCAGCTACCAAATGACCCCTTAGTCTTTTCATCTATTTTAGGTTTGTGATTGTTGGAGCTGAATTTGGAATTTTGTTTGTGGGTATAGGCTTATCAAGTGGAACTTGAGTCAATAGCAGTTAGATTAGAGGAGGAGAATGAACAGCTGTTGAAAGAAAAGGTAATTCATTTTAATATTTTCCGGCAGTTAGACCTTTGTTTTGTATATTAAATTATTGTATTTTAATAAGTTTTGTCCCCAGACCCCACTTGTGGGAATACGCTGGGTATGTTGTGGTTGTCAAAGGTTCGAGCTTTAGTTGGGATGTGTCTGTTATTAGTAATTTTGATTATCAAAAAATAATGTTTTTTATTAAATTAAGATGACAATTATTATTTGCATTGCTTGTACTGGGACTTTGAATGATTCAGAGGATGAAGATTAAACGCTAATTCAATTGGTTAGGTATATTATATATCAGCTTCTTAGCATAGCAAATAAGAGATTGTCTTTGTGTACTGTCACATTGGTTAACATTTTAAAGACAACGCATCAATAGTTTATTTCTGCAGCTGCAAGTTCCAGTCTTTTGTATAAATGTTAAATTCATATGTATTGGCTCCATAAGCTCACTGAATGACTTTTTTTGGTAAATCTAATAAATAGCATTAACAATGAAATAGAGAAACAAGGGAGAACAGTGAAGAGGGGAAAGCCTTCCTTATGTGAACTTGATGAAGTTCATTCTTCCTGACTTTTGGTAAAAAAAAGGATGAGTACTTTATTATAAACACATTTCTGAGAGAGAAAATAAATAAATTAGAGCAGGAGTCTCCAGTACTGCTGCAGGCGCAGGATGCTACTTCGATGAGGCAGATTATAGTGATATTTAGTTTCACCTCTTCCAAAGACTTCAGTTCAAAGTATTGACTTTCTGATGGGGTATATACTAACATCTCGATCGTTGTGCTTATTAATCGTTTACAAGTACTTATTGTGGCAAACTGTCGGTCCCAGTTTTCCAAGGGAACTGAGTATTATTATTTGCAAACAAACAAAAAAAGATTCATATTTTTTTCTTGTGTTTGTGATGGCTGTACATCATTGTAAAAACATGCTTTTATGTTAGGATTTTCTAAATAAACTTGTAAGTCATTTAAAATGGTGGCAAAGGAAATGTCATTGTTACTAACTTACTATTAAGGGTCATTTCACGAACTAGTTATGTAGGGATTACAATATAGGGATTGTGACGGCGGTTAATACATAGAGATTGTTATGGGTTGAATAACGCAAGGATTTTCATACGGTGAATAATAATACAGTTGTACTGGGATTGTCTAATTTAAGTCACTTTTGCCTTTATATATAGTTGTACTGGGATTGTCTAATTTAAGTTAGTTTTGCCTTTAGATACTCCTTATCCAGATGTTTGTAATACACATACTCTTGGTCGACATTCTATTCGCATATATAAGTTATGGCAATATTAATAACTATGCAGGTTGTTATATGAATCTTTTGTCGACAAAAAAATAATAACTATGCAGGGTTCTGTACCATAAATCAAACGTTATACTAATGCACAATTTTGTGTTGCAAATGAAACATTGTACTATAAATCATATACAGTCTTGACCTCTCTATAACGGCATCCTCATATAACAACCAAGTTTTTCTCGGAACCGACTTTTTATATTTCAGTCAAACCTCTCTATAACAGCGTTGTTGGTTCTGAAATTTTTTGGCTGTTATAGCGAATGACTATTATACACCTATAACAACATTTGACATTTGAATAATTTTTGGCTGTTATAGAGAGCTTTAATGCCAAATCTTAAGCTTAATCACACTTTGTATAAAGAAGAAAAATCTTTTAATGATGGAAAAATATATTAATATAATATTTTTTGTATAAATAGCGTATTAAAGTATCAAAATATTTGGTCAAAATCTCTAGACCTATTATTGGTAATCTTAGAGAATCTATTTCTATAAAGATGGTTAACTATTATATTACCAAAAAAGAAGATAGCTGTTTTGGGGGAGAGGGGCGGGGGGGGGGGGGGGGGGTGGAGTAATTTTACAAAGACCGTACTGCTGTAAAGATGGTTGAAAGCTGTTATAGAGAGGTAAAATATAACATAAAAAATCGGTTCCGAAAAAACTTGGATAGTATAGAGAGGTCTGGTTGTATATTTTACCTCTCTATAACAACTTTTTACCTATAACAACAACAACCATATTTGTAATTGTGTGCTCTTTGTAAAATTACCCCTCTATAACAGCTATCTTTTTTTTTTTTGGTAATATAATGATTAATCATCTCTAAGATTACCAATAATAGGTCTAGAGATTTTGACCAAATATTTTGATAATTTAGTACACTACTTATGGCAAAGAATATTAATCCAACATTAAAAGATTTTACTTCGTTATACAAATTGTGATTAAGCTTAGAATTTGGCAATTGAAAATGAAAAATTAGATTTCATGCATCTTTTTTGCCTATAACAATGAAATATTATTAAAATGTCAATGTTATAGGTGTATAACAGTCATTCGCTATAGCAGCCAAAAATTTTCGGACTCAATGATGTTATAGAGAGGTTTGACTGTAGATTTTTATACTGGAATTATTTTTCCTTTTGCAGCCCACTAACCCTTTACTTGATTAAGAACGCTTTCAAAGATATTGGAAATGACCAGTATATATGCAAATAGGATATTAGTTGACTGTAAAAATACTTTGGGAAATATTGATGATCTTGAAGTGGAAGTCGAATGTTGCTCTCCTGTTCTTCTTTGACTGCATAAAAAGCTATTTGTTTATTATTTTTTGGGGATAGCTTTTCTGTTAAATGGCATGAGCTTCACATATATTACATCCTATTAGTTGTTAGTTCGATGGTAGCCGAAAGCATATAATCTCATACTGTTTGTTTACATATGATGAGCTGTCTCATGAAAATTGAATCTGTTTTCCTTGGATTTTTTGTTCATTTTTTTTTTTTTGACTAGATAGATCTAACAAGTGATTTGCTTTACTGATGCATTAAGTAACCATTGCCTCTTCATGATCCTCGAGCAGGCATGTTGATTAGTAGTAAAAGGAGGCTTGTGTTGGTGAGGTGGGAACTTATCTTTAATTAGAAACGGTTGCCTGTAACATCTGATAATTAAGTCTGAGCAGTGATGTATCATAGTCAAATATATGTTCGTCCACGTTTCTATATGTAATTGTTTTGTCGATTTGATTCTATAAGTAACACAAGTACTTCTCTGTAATTTTCAGGAAGAACGAACCAGATCACGCTATAAGCAGGTAATTTCTGTTGCTATTCTATTCGCTATTGTCGTGGTTCGGTGGTTCAGTGGTTCATTGTTT
This sequence comes from Lycium barbarum, assembly GCF_019175385.1. Classification (NCBI taxonomy): domain Eukaryota; kingdom Viridiplantae; phylum Streptophyta; class Magnoliopsida; order Solanales; family Solanaceae; genus Lycium; species Lycium barbarum. The sequence goes on along the minus strand of NC_083338.1, from coordinate 133,180,308 downwards.
TTTCTTATGTCCAGCCCTTTGATTAGAGAGTTTTTGCAAATATTCATCCACCTTTTCTAACGACTTCTTTGATACTGTTGGGGACATTCTTTTGCTTCTGATCACATGCTTTAGTTGCTACTGCCAGCTTAAATATGTAGAAGTGAAACCGGGAAATTCATGGTTCTTTAGTTGTAAACTGATGAGCATAATTCATTGTTTAGATTTTTTAGGTTTATAGAAACTGTGCAGCAAAGTGGAAGTCAGAAACATCTAGCTCTAGTGAATTCCATTTAGTTGATGGGATAAGTCTTGGATAGTACAAGAAAAATTAACTCTCTGTGTTTTCATGTGTTTAATTGGCAGAAAAGTTGATGGATCCACCCTTTGAGGCTTTTCTTGTTTTCTCTTGCAAATCAATTCCTGTAAAAAGTTTGCAGGAATTTAGAAGCCTTCTCCTTCAATCATATATTTTCCTATTTAAATTTCTTTTTTCTCCCTGATCAACAAATTCACGCAAGAAAATTGATTTCCTTTCCTTCTACACTCTTTTGTTGAGGGACCTACTTTCTTGAATTCTATGACAATTAACTTTCGAACCCAAGCAGGATATAAGATCATCTAAAGAGCAAGTCACTGGTAAGAGGTAGGCCTTAAAAAAAGGGGAAGGGCATCTGACAAAATTAATATTACAGTTTCTCGGCAGGAGTTTGGTTTCTGTTCCCGGTAGGTGAGGATCACTTACTTATCAAGAAAAGAAGTGGATCCTGAATAGACAAGTCTTTTCCAAACTTTTAGGAAAAAAAATTGCTCAAAATATTCTCATTTCATTTTGGAACAGTTCGTGGGCTGTCATATATGCTCCACTCTTGTTGTAGTAAGACAAACTCTTTTTGACCAGCTGTGATTGAAGCTATCAATGTAGGGATCTGCGTTGGGTCAAAATTTTGATTTTTAACTGCTACTGATTTTGTGAGTCCTATGTATTCACCCGATGAGAATGAATTTCCTGATACCTTTGAAAATGGAAGTGGGTTTGACTTGTTCGAAACTAATTTTGGAGCCCATGCGAAAAAGCTGGGGAATGACCCTTTGTTTTCAGTACACAAGCTATTGGGGAGGTCATTGAGTATGTTGTCTAATGCGTTAAAAAGTAAGAGCATGACCTGATCCAGTTAACGAGAGTGACCTTGACCAACTTTTTGCATTGCTTTCAAATATTGGTAGGCGAATCTTTTGAAAGTAAAGTAGAGATCTATATATGAAAGGTACGAAGAATCACATCCTTTTCCCTCAATTTGCTGCTATGAGCGAAAATCCTACATTTTAAGTATCCATATAGTTGGGTTCTTACGTTTCTGAAGTATTGTAAGGAAGTATCTGCGATCAATGCTGCATGAATCCGAACTGTTGGGATGTCTTATTTCAATAATGAAACATGAGAGCACTGACTAGGTAATTTGAACTTGTTTGTTACTGACAAAGGTAGCCTTTAAGACGATTTTTTGAATAAATCCACTAAAAATATTACAACACTAAACTTTAAAAACAAAAAATAGTGTTTATAACGCTAAAACAAAGTTCTGAATTGTATATCTTCAGAGATATATCTCTTCTCTTGGTATTTGTTCCGATGCTGTTAAGAAGATTGTCATTGGGTTAGCCATATCGTGCAATTCACATCAAATGGAAAGAGGAGTACTTCACTATGTGTGTGTGGTTGTCTGGTAGACAAAACAAGGCATAGTGGTGGACTTTCATCTTGCATTTCCTTACAATATCCTGTGAGGTAAACGGACTTAAAAGTGTAATTTTAAGTTAATATACCGCTCCAATCCAATTATCTAAGACAATTACAAAAAAATAATATATGTATAATAAATAATGAATGCCGGTTAAAATTCTCAGTAACAATCAGGTAACATGCCTAAAAAAGAAAAGGAAACAGAATGATCATGGCCAGATTTCTCAATCATAATGGGACTGTTTCAACTGGTAAATCCATTCACATCCAGATCTCCTGCATGTACCTGCATTTGGATTCAACTGGATCTGGTATAACTTTGATATACTGACTAACCATATAAGATTATGGTTCTCCAAGTACTCGAGTGTACGATCCCACCTTCTCTTTCTGCTTGCTCATTCAATCTTTGAACTGCAAAATTATCTGTTGACATTGGTGTCATTTACTTTTCTGAAAGATTATTTGAAGTGTCAGGAAACGGCCCTTCAAGGCCTAATGATGTTCTTATAAACTGTTGTCCAAATAATCCTATCCTAAACATTTTTCTGAAATTCAAGAGCTCTTTTTGGATTCTTTTTCATTTTCCCAAACTCTATAGTTATTTTTCTAAAAGGAAAGTAATAATCTCTTTATGACAACATGCTCATTGACTTGTGATGATCGACTCTTTCCACTTTTTATGTGTGTAATATAGTTATGGTCTGCTTTACTTTCTCACTCCCTCCCTCCCATAATAAGTGTCACCTTAACCAAAAACATGCATATTAAGAAACCAATAATGCAATGTGAAGTTTACCAAATTATCCCTATATATAAATTACTTTTAACTTTTGATTAGAGCATGCACAAGAAGTAAACCTTTTGACATTGCGAATCCAACAATACCAAGTTACTATGTGGCTTTTCCAATCATCATTTAGATGTTACTTTATTGTCTAAGGGTAGAATTGGAAAAAACTAGTCAAGTTATGTCTTGGTTTCCTAAGGCGACACTTATTATGGGATAAATTTTTTTGGCTAAGGTGACACTTATTATGGGACGGAGGGGGTAGTATTCAAAGCCCTGTACCTGTAATAAAAAGAAGTTATAATCCATGTTATTCAAGAATTCCATCCATTATGAAGATTCCATCTTACATTTAGATTGAGGGGGTATATATCAATGAGCCATAAGTTCTTCCCTTTCATTTTCTGGAACTAAAAGTGTAAATTTCGACGTTTGCTAATTATTGCAAATACAACACAAAGTTGAATGAGAAGAACTAGAAATTGGCTAGTGAATAATCTCCATGGAAGCGAATCTAGGTTTTCTTCTAGTTATCGCGTCCTATGGCAGTTGTACTGTGTGCTTTGGTCCTCATCCATTTCATCCCTAGCTATATATTGGGTTGCGATGGGTGGAAAGCAACTGGATGGAATGATAGAGCAAGCGTTACCTCTGTTATGGTGGTTGTCTTTCTTTAGCAATAGATCCATTGTGTAGCCTTTCACTTTTGACTGTATGGTTAAGTTAATATTGTGTCACTGATTCCCTGTTTGAGTATGCACGAGGCTTTATGGCTTGTATAAGAAGCTAATTTTTGACATTGTCATTAAGCTTATCAGTATAAAAACAAACATTAGCAACATGGCCAACAGAGACAATCTACTAGGCAGTGTAATGTCAGTACATTTAACATTTCTTGACAATTTTCCTGCAGTTAATAGAGAAAGTGATTCCAGTTGTGGAGAAGCGAAAACCGCCTCGTGTCCTGAGAAGAGTTTGCTCCATGCAATGGTAATCTATCACTGTGCGTCAGGCATACTTCAAAATGAATGCCTTCTTCTGATATAGATAAGAATAAAGGAGCCTAACCATGCTGGGGTAAGTGATATAACATCAGGTCGGATAATTTAGCTGATGGTGATTCTTTCTGAATGGTAGTGCTTCCTTTGTAAAAAGCAGTATCATATAGTATCTTGACCAGGAAAATTATAACGGGATCTAATATTTATGTAGTGGAGTGAGTTCATCGAAGTCAGCAAAAAATTTTAGTTGGTTGTAGTTATAGGAGGTTTACAATGCAAATGCCTCACTTGTTAGATTGGGTACAAGTATGGGAACGAGCTGGACTAGCATTTTGTACTTTTGGGGTCAATGGGTCGTTATAGCTTTTGCTCACAAGACTGATCAGTGATGTTGGCTCACGCTTTTCTCCTCTGCTCGACATACACGATGAAATCATCGATATGCCTTCTTATGCCAATATTGAGTAATCTTTTCACGAATCTATTACAATTTGGGTATAGGGTGGTACAATATTTGGCGTAAAAAGAAAGAAAGGATAACTCATGGGTTAACACAGCTCATGGTATGCCAAGTACTTTTTGCGTTTTTAATGGAGTTCTTAGTCAATAATAGCAAACAAAATGCCTCATATAGCAACAAGTATTGCAGTTATTATGTGATTGGATGAGCATACTAATTAATAGAACGAAATTATCCTACTGTGGTACCAAGTAGTAGTAATGCACAATGAAACTTTTAGAAGCTAACTTTTAGAAGCTTGTTGAGTCAAAGTAAAATAAAGTGGGAAAACGTGAAATGGTTAATTTAGCACGCTGTTTACTCCATGTGTCCTTAATTTCGTGTTGCTACGGAGATAAATCTCACTACATTTTTGTTTCAGCGACCTACAACAAGGAATTTACATTGTTTTGACTTTCTTTTTTTTTTCTTTATAAAATAAAGGGAGAAGGTGTAAAATATCCGTAGATTTGTACAAGATTACTGGTTACACACTTAATTCTTCACGGAGTTCTATTGTTCCCCTAGACTATTTTAAACAAAGTAATTATGGTCAAACTAGTATTAGCCAATATTAGAGTTCGATATGAATAATTATTTCAGTTTTTTTAAAATTATTTCAGTAGTTAAAAAAACTGAACTTAAGTATTTGCAAATACTGAATATTGGGGTAAATATCTATATGCATCCGGCATCTAAATCAAATAAGTAATTTAATCCTAGCAGTTAAAATTCAAAGTTAGGAAACATATTACTTAAAAGAAGTATTAATGAATAATACTTATCTTGTATTCATTAATTTGATATAAATATCCAATGTGGATAGAACTTTACAAATAGTTATAACGGCTTTTATAACCAAAAACAAAAAAACCAAGAGCGACAAATACACCAAGGGATGGAGGACAAGCCATGTGTGCTATATATCTTAAATTTGCATGCGCAATCTCGTACTTCCCTATTCCTGTCTTTGTTCCCATAGATATTTCTGACTTTTATCTACCTGAAAAGATAAAATCTATGTTTCTTTAAAGTATAATATAGCACAAATTAATTAACAAAAGAAGCCCATATTCTCCATCTCTTATCTTCCTCCATCAACCAGACAAATTAAAGTACGTATATTTCTGCTTCTGTTCCTTCCAAAAAATAAAAAAAATTGACAGTTCAAAGGTCCTCGGAGCAGTACCTATTATTGTCCTCTAGTTATTTGTCTGGGAATATACTTCTTGACTTTTTATTCTTTTAATGTTTTAGGCCCACAAAATTACACTCCTTTGTTTCTTAGTTAAATGAGTTAAATCTAAACGCTTTTTAGTGCTCATGATGTCAGTAAACAAAGTTTTAAAGAATATATAATTAGTGGACATTACTAGAAACTGGTGCTAGTCAGCCAGGGAGGGTGATGTTTTAGAAGTACTCCTAGTGTCTCATGCGTGTGGAAGATAGAGGCTTAGATTTCTTTTCTGGACCTTATAATCCAGCCATGTTTATACTATATTTCCTACTTTTTCACTGTGCTCTAGATTTAGGTTGACCAATTTTTTTGACCTACTACTTTGGAATAATTTTGTTTTAACTTTGTGTATGCTTTAACGTAGTATTGATATCAATAGTGTCCGTTTATAATCTATTAGTTGTAGGGGATTGAAAAATGTCACATTTGGTTTGAATCTATGAATTAAAACAACATTTTGAAATCCCTTTGCTATTATACTAAATTTTTCTGGAATGTCAAGAGGATTCAATAATTTATGTAAAACTAAAAAAGCTACAATATTTTTCCTATTTTCTCAGTATGATTTTTCAACAAAGGGGAATCAAGTGAACTCATTCTTTCAAGCTAGTAGCTCCACCCCTTCTACTATCAATACATGTATCATCGAATAATTTTGTTCGGTAAAACTTAGATGAAGGGGAAAAAAAAGGCAGCATCTCGTTTCTCTCTTTTTTCTTTTCCCTTTTTCCTTTCTTTGAGCATTTAAATTTGAGAATGGATAACATTGGCTTAAAATTGTAAGCTAGAGCGCAAGAAAGGAATACACTACAGAACTGGATATAGATATATTTTTTGTACCATCAAATACGTGTCTGGAACTCCACCGCAATAATTTATAATTTAGTTAACAGTGGATATATCTTCGTGAATAAAAACGTAGTCAGCTAGTTTCCTTATCATGGTATAATAACTATTACAATAGTTGCACTTTCATCTTGCTTTTTTCATCCTTTCAAGTGACATGCATGAGTGAGTCGTGCTTGTCATGGATAGTAAGAAGAGACTTTGCTTGTCAGGGATAGTAAGAAGAGACTATCTTTTACTCATTTATCTAAAAAGAATTCGTAGTTTAGGGCAAGGAAATAAATGGTTAACGACATGGATGGTTTTACTAGGAAACATCTCAAGTTCTTATTACCTGGAGTGTGTCTAGAAGATTTTTCGTCCCGTTTGGCCATAAATAAATACGGATCAACTATTAAAAGAATTGATTGGACAGCATTTCAAGTAAGATAAGTAATAATTTTCACTTATCTATAAGTTAAATATATGTATAAATATAATTGAAATCAACTACTCTCTCTATCCAATTTACGTGACACTCTTTTTTTAGTCAATCTAAAAAAGAATGATACTTTTTTATATTTAATAATAATTTGACTTTCAATTTTTCCACCTTCACATAAATTGAAACGAAAGGGTACTACTTTTTTCAACTTCAAATATTTACTTTATTCAATTTCAACCAGATATTGTTAAAACCCGGCGATTGACAATATTTCATTCTTCATACGACAATGTTTTCTGATGGACATTTGACACTTTTGGACCTCAGCATTGTGAATTCTTCTTCCACAACCTAGTAATGAGCAATTGTTTCAAAGCATTAACATGTGACAGCCCACAACCTAGTAAAAAGCAAAATATACCTAGAATTCCACAAGCAAAGACTCAAAATGTATCCAAATTTCGAAAGAACGTACTCAAAGTTTTAAACAAATGAAAATTGGGTTCCCCAAGAACCCAATAATAACAATAATAGAGTAATAAATTCGTAATCACAAATACTAATCATTTTGAAATAATAATCCCCATCATCGCTCATAACTCATCACCATCTACCCAAAATCATCATGATTCCATGTTCCACTTTTCCTAAAAAGAAAGCATCTTTCCGTTTGTTAAATTATTTTTTTCCCGCAGACAAAATCATTACAACTTTTACTGTAAAATTCAAAAAGAAAAAATATATTAAATCTATTAATAGTACTGGTATTAGTAACACCACTCTATTTGTCAAATTATTTATGGCATTTAAGAAAAATAGTTATCTCAAATTATTTGTCATTTTAAGAGTTCAAAGCATTAATTTTTTTTTCTCATTTTACCCTTAGTAGATTTTTACTACTCCGTCCCATATTAGTTGTCCATATTACTATAAATATCCGTCCCAAAATATTTGTCCATTTACAAAATCAAGATAGAATTAATTAAGTTTAAGATAGAATTAATTAAGTTTTTTCTACTTTGCCCTTAACATTAATTGTTTTTTAAAGTAACCAATATTAATTAGACTTCAATTAATTAGAGATAGACAAGGCTAACGTAGTAAAAACACATTTTTATTTATGAGTTTTTAAAGGGCGTGTAAAAGATAAAGTGAATAAGTAATATGAGACAGAGGGAGTACTAGTACTACTTCCTCCGGATAAAAAAGAGTGTCTATTTAGCCATTTGTACTCTCCTTAAGAAAATACTAACTCCTAGATAAAAATTGATAATTTAACTAAACTGTCTCTAATTAAATAGGTATTGAGATTTGATCGCATAATACTTAGTAAAGACAAATATGAAAAAATAAGATTAATTATTTTTTAATTTGATAAATAGACACTTTTTTTACTAAAAATAAATAAATTAAATTGATATTCTTTTTTATCGTGAGGGAGTAGAAAGCAGTAACACTACAATAAATAGCACATTCCCCAAATTTACACATTTGTACAGAATACAAAACACTTCCCGTGAAAAGCCCAACACTCTGACAAGTCTCTTTAATACCTCCGTATATTTCTCTTTCTCTGTGTACTATGCTTTTCTGTATCACTCTCTTTTTCCTCCATAAATTGGCTCAAGAACATACTAAAGCTTACATTATTTGTTACTCTCTTTAATCCCTTTTCTTTCTTTGCTCTTTAGGACTTGAAATTTAGCACAAGTTTTCAGCATGGGATTTGTTTCCATGTTTTGTGTGTTTTTCTTCATTCTTGGAAGTTTAATCTTTCAGCTTTCTCAAAGTGCAACTGTAGTAGTTGATGGAGTTTCACAGTGGAAAAACCCAACAGCCCAAATTGGAGATTCTATTAGTAAGTAGTCTTCTTTCTATTATGAACCATTTGCTGTTCTTGGTAACTTTTGACTTGACCAACTTTTTTTACTTGCATTTACCTTAGTTTTTGTGTTTTTGTTTTTTTAGTTTTCAAGCACAAGTATGAGTACAATCTCTACATTTTCCAGAACCAAAATGCATTCAATGTGTGCAACTTCACTCGAGCTACACTTCTTACTAAATCTGATTCCAAGTCCTATACTGTAAGTTCCTCTTTCACTTTCTGCTCATTTGTGTGTGTTAAAGTCTCAACTTTTTTAAAATGCCACTAATTTCTCCAACCTAGCAAACTCGAATTTGAAATTGAAATGGGTATTTGAGAGCTCTCAATTTCTGTCTAATTTCAAGAATCAAGCTTGAATTAATTCGGTGTTACTCCTCCCCGTAAAAAATAATTGATGTTTTAGTCTTTAAAAGTTGGACCAAAATAATTGATGTTTTAGTCTTTAAAAGTTGGTCCATAAAATTTAAAAGGTACTCCCTCTGGATAAAAAAAAAGAGTTCATTTAGCCTTTTTTTTGGGATAAAAAAAGAGCCCACCTAGCAAATCAAGAAAGAATTAATCTTATTTTTTCACATTTGCTCCTATTAAGTGTTATATGATCAAATTCCAATGTCTATTTAATTTAATTAGGGGTAGTTTAGTCAAATTACCTATTTTTATCTAGGAGTTAGTATTTTCTTAAGGGGTGTGCAAATGGCTAAGTGGACTCTTTTTTTGATCCGGAGGGAGTATTTCTTAAATTCTTTCGCACATTTACCCTTGACACATTTCTAAATCAATGTACAAATTTAATGATAATTATGTCAACCTAAAAAGAAAAGAAAAATCATAATTAAGGGTATTATAGTCCAAATACTCTCTTAACTTTTAAGCGTAAGTTAATTTCTTAATTCATGTGGCTAAATTTAAAACATCAATTATTTTGGACCTGAGAGTTTAGTTTGTACGCCAGTCTCAAATGTCTTGTATATATATATATATGGCTTCAATTTCTTTCAAATTTCCAAGATTGACACCTAAAATTCAAAAGGGTGTTTCAAAATCTTTAATTTTGTTCTGATGAATTTAATTCTTCAAAATATGCAGTGGCACCCATCAAGACCAGGTACATTTTACTTCTCATTCAACAACAATGGGTCCAACACAGCATGTTTACAAGGCCAAAAGCTAGCAATTAAAGTATCTCTTTCAGCTCCTGCTTCTTCGCCGGAGCAGTCACCGGTGGTAGCTGCTCCACCGGTGATATCTGGTGGGAGTGTGTCATCATCTCCAGCATATCCATGGCCATTTCAGCCAAGAGAATTGACATCACCTAGCCCTGCACCAAGTGTTGTTGCGTTACCTGCAAATGGGCCAATGGTGCCTGAAAAAGGAGGTGATAATATTCCCTTTATTAATAGTAATCCTGCTGTTCCATTGCCTACTGGTGAAGTTGATTCTGCTACTATACGTCCTTTGCCTGCTTCTGGTTCGGCTCACCTTAACATGCAGGTAAATTATCAAATTAATCACCTAAATACTCCATTCTGTCTTGTTGATGTGACGTTATTTGACTTAATATATGGTTAAAAGATAGCAGTACTGTATAATTCTAGTTTCACTTGTTTATTGTATTAATAGTATTGAAAGAAATGTTATACTAGTAATATATAGAGCCCGTTTGGATTTGCTTATAAGTTGCTTATAAGCTGTTTCAGTTTTTTTGAGTGCTTGATTGGCCAGCTTAAAGTCATTTTGTGCTTAAAATAAGCTCAAAAAAATAATTGGGCCCATTTGATTTAGCTTATTTAAAGCAGCTTATAAGTAAAAAAAAATAAGTTAGACTACCCAATTTTTTTTTTTAGCTTATAAGCTATTTGCAGCTTATAGGCATAAGCCCATCCAAACAGGCTCATATTCGAAAGAGAAAATATTACTTTTTTCTCCGTTCCAAAAAATGTGATATGTAGTACGGAATTTAAAAATGAAATAAGTATTTTTAAAATTTGTGGTGTTAAATATGTGTAATATTTGTGTGACTATTAGATTCTTAAAACTTGTAATCTTAAATATGTCATGTCTGTGTGAATACAATAAAAAATATTATTTAAGTAAAATGAGAAATTCACACATATAAAAGTGTGACTTTTTTTCATAAAAGGATTAATATAAAAATAGTTCTATATAAGGAAGGGAGTTCATCATGACTTAACGATCAGTAGAATATATTGGACGTCTAAAAACTTGAAAATGTTACTCTAAGATACGTAATATTATTAATAGCACGACATTAAGGTGTAAACTTCTTCTTAATTGATTCCGAATTAATCCACGAAAGTAAATTTTGGCATCAAGATTTTGGCTAAGGTGTATCTCTAAGTAGTGAGTCACGTAAAAAAAAAAAAGAGGTAAAGGAAAGCAAAAGTAAGAGCTATAAAGTTGGTTAGGATTAGGGAAGAAAGTGTTTGCTTTATTTGATTTTGCGATCCAGAAATTACTTTTAATGCTTTTAAAAAATAAATTTTGGACTTTTTTTTTTTTTTTCCCCACCCATTTAGGAGGAATTTTGGACTTTTCAGTCTGGCTGCCTCGCTTTTATTTTCCTTCCTTTGCTTCCTAATTTTGTGTTTTATTTGAAAAACACTTCATACTTCTAGCGTTGGAAACATTTAAACGTATAAAACATACAATTTTCACTTGTAGGGCTCAAAATACACTAGTTTCGCTTAAAAAGGTAAAAACTTTGTAAATGCTACCAAAATTTGACTCGAGGAAGACTTAATTATTCAAGAAATTAATGGTTGGCTGTTCATTATTTGGGATTGTTGGTCAATTGTAACTTTCTTAGAGAGAATATATTACCTATTTTCCAAACGGAAGTAGAGAACGATCGTTAGGAGATTGAGTGTTACTTTTTCCTTAATAAGGTGCAATGTGGAGGCTGATGATGGTGGTGTTGATTAGATTCATTATTCTACTTTTATTCCTCATTGATGTTTCTTGTAAGTAGTTAGTTTAATTGTTTTCTGTATTGGGGTTTGGATTTTTTTTTTTGAAAATGCAGGTGGTGGGGTTTTCAGCAATTCAAAGAGCTGTGTGTTGTGCACTTTTCTTAATGCTGCTTTAGACAATGCAAAAGGAGAGAGAAGAATTTGCAATTGAGTGCATGTAAAAAGGGAGATTCCACTCTTGGGATGTAGTTTTGAATCTAAAGTAGCATTAAAGGTGGTGATTATCATCATGATTAATACCATTTAGTATTAGTACTAGTAGTAGTAATAGAGTAGTAATATCATGTGTAATATTGCTATCCTTTGACCCTACTTTGGAATCATTTATTAGCTTTTTCATCTTTTCTTTTTAGTTTTGGCACCTAATTACTTGGGTCTTTTCTCTTTTTATTTTGGGAGTCTGTTTGGGGAGAATCTCAAGCCCTCCTTAATATGGAATTCAAGCAATCATGTCCACCTTAAAAGTTATTGGTGGCCTAGAACCTAACAAAAATCCTGCCGATTATTGTGATAAAGTAAGTTTTGCCCTCAATTTGAAATCCTAGCGATTCGTAGGGATCATGTTATATAATGCTGAACCGAATCCAATCTGATAAAACTTTTTTAACGGGATCAAAACTTAAATGGTAGCATTGAAAGATTGCAAATCAGCCTCAAATCTCAAATTGTCATCCGTTTAAGGTTTAATCCACGAAGCCCAAATCACCAAGTTAAAAGGTGGATAATATCTGTTCCATTAAGTTCATTGTGGTGGGCCAATGGAGATCCTTGCGATTTTAAAAGAGGATTGCAATTTGCAAGGCAGGCTTAAATATATAAGGTCTTAAAATTAAAAGGGACACAACTGAAGAAAAAGTAGTGCTCATAATAATGACAGGCTTCTTTAGGCTCAATTACAAACTCACACCACCTCTACAAATTGAACCTTGATCACCGAACTCTCTTTTTACAATCAAATGAAGTAAAATAAAATAAAAATAATAATAATAATAATAACAACATTCATGCTTATGTTGTTAGCTTTTTAACCTTTTCTTTTCCCCGATTGATTCTTAGTTCTGATGAAATGAATGACAAAGACAACAAGAGATAATATTAAGGCTGAGCCTGCAACAATTGGCACACAAATTTTTGAGTTTCTCTTAGGCACATTATCATCTTCCTTTTTCCTTGATATTTCGCCACTCTTTTCTTCAGAAATTCCATTTGCTCTTTCACTAGCTTGATCATCTTTAGGCTCTTCTTGCGAACTCGAAGACTCACCTACGAGATTTATCCGAGGCTCTCTTTTTTCTTGAATCATATCGTTGTTGTTCTGGATGTTTGAGTCGACACTTGGCATTAGTTCCTTATCCTTTTGAGGAACTAATTCATCCTTAACAATGTGTTTTTCGACTACTTCACGTGGTTTTCGAATATTAGATGGTAAAATAGGTGATTTCAAGTCACTCACTTGAGGATCTTCTAATACTTTTTGCACAATTTCTTTCCCCTTTTCTTGATTTTCCTCTGCTTTTTTAGTAGACTCCTTAAATGTGACCTTTTTAGAAATCTTTTCAGCTACAATTGGCAAATCTTCAGGCTCCTTAACTTCTACTAACTCAACTCCAAGAATTCCCTTCACTTTCTTTGGCATTTTAACTGTCAATATGGATTGTTCCTCATCAAATCTAGCCTTGATTTTATCCAAGATTACCCCATCCGGAATTTTGAAAGCCTTACTAAATTTTCTAATTTCCACATCTTTCTTGACCAATTTCCACCCCACCATCACAGTTTCTTCAACCGGCTTTTCTCCCCTTATCGCGATTATGGTCCCTTCCTCATTAATATCAATCTTTATATTTTCTGGTGTATAACCTGTTCAAGTTTTCCAAATTCCATATTAGAATTAAGTATAAATAAACATGAAAATGAAAAGCATTAGATGAAGAAAAATGACCTTTTAAATGGACGGTAAGGATGAACATAGTGTCTGTTTCTGTAGATTGGAAAAGAGGGCCAGCTCTGTCTTTTGCAAATTGAAATTCGGTAGAGGAGAATTCATCTGCAACTCTTGTTAATTTGAGTCCCATTTCCATTTCCATTTTTCGCGGAATTTGCTACAACAACTTTGATTAAACAACTTTGATTAAGTCCAAAACAATACAATAGCATAAGGTAAAAAACATGAGAGAAAAGAACATATACTTTGCTTCATGACAAACTATACTTTGATTCAAGGATTATAACTTATCACAGATGAAGTTTGTTTTTGAAGTTTTGTCAAGTTTGATTCCTAATACATGGGGACTTATGATCTAAACACGTGAAATTATTGATAAACTTAACAAGTAAAGTAAAGATTGAATGAGATATCTTGTCGGATAGGTAAACAAAAAAGTAAAGGCCTTGTCAAATATTTTATGGAATTGGCTTCTATGAGTTCATATATCTGCACATTGCCTTCATTTGTACTCCAAAACGACACTTCTAAGTTTAGTATAAAACACGATTATTCTGATATTTACTTGCAGCTCTCAAACTCTCGATGTTTCACAATCATTTTCCAAATTACTTTTACTAGGCCAAGTGACAATAGCATAACAAGACTCCACAAAATAGGAATTATTTTTTTAATATATTCCGATAATATTCTTCTTTTTTTTTTTTTTTTGGCATCAAGCTAATAGATAATGTAGAAATTACTCCGTAATAAAGTCTAATACACCTTGTATTACACGTTTGCTATGCAGCGCAAGAAAAGTAAATTAGACAAAGCAGAAATTAAGTTCTGAAAGTTAAAAAAGGAATAAACTGCATGTTGAAACCTAACTTTAACGACTTCTATGCAAAACGAAACGAAACAAATTAAAATACTGAAATGTGATTTAAATTGCTAATAACGGAATTTTGGTGACCAGAATTTGGCTGGGAGGTAGTGATTATAAGTATTTGACGAATCCTTGATAAAAATGCTAGTATTAACATTTTCTGAAAGCGCTCTATTATTAGCTCGAGACGTGATTCGAAGTATTATCTACCTTGTGTTTCCAAGTATAATTAATAAAGAAAGACTTGGGCACCCTCTAGCTCCATCTTTAACCAAAGATATCGAGTTCACGCCTTGAGAATGGAATCGTTTTTTACGGGAGTGAATTTATGGTACGATATATAGATTCGCGGTTACCAGTAGGTTTTGATTATACCAGGGGCGGCAGATCTTAGAAGAGAAGATTCGGGTTTCACGGCAACCCAGACCCCTACCTTGTATATATATTAAGGAGTTCATTAGATATATAAATATTTGGTTGTGAACTCAGTTATAATTGTATATTAAGTTGATGTTGCTGAAAAAACCATAATCCCGCCTTTGGCTTCTATAATGTATAAATTTCAATTCCTGGATCCGCCTCTGACTTTTGGTAGGAAGTGATTTACTTCCGAAGTAAGATTTTTTCGACACGAATCCGAATTAGACGGACCCAGATATCAAACATCGGGGGAACCCAAAAAAAACAAAGCTCTTGGCCTTACACAGTTTTCCTCAGTTAGGCATGCAGTGTGATGTTGCATTCTGATATTTCCCAATCTTGTGGATGCAAAAAATTGAAGAATAAAGTGACAACCCCAAACTTGAAGTTGTATCACGATCAATCAAAGATAAGACTATAGAATCAGTTGTGGTCTATTAGGTAGCTCTGACATGGACACATTGAAGCAATAATGAGAAATTGACACATATATAATATCCGATAGTTATTGGCATATTTTTTTGTCAAATATTAAGCTTAACAATTGTAGCAAAAGAAGAGCAGCGAATTCCCATTTTTATTTATGCACCCACCACCAACTAAATTGTTTCCTTTGATTCTCCATTGCCCCATTACATTTGAAATCACCGAATTTCCACTACTATAACAAAAACCTCCCCATTCCTTATTATTGGCAAAATCTTATCAGGACTCTCTTGAAATAGCAACTAAACTCGAATATGAACTTTTAAGTAGCTTTTTGTGAGTGTATGTTGTTGGAATTCATTGGATATACTTAGATATATACAAATATTTAGGAATGTTGGAGGTGATGTGGACTGATTGGAGTCAAAATTCAGACCTGGAAAGCGTCTCCGCCATATGTGTATATCGCGTATATCAGTACATATCACACATAAATTTTCATGAATGTACATGATATACATAAAATATTCAATCTTCTTAAGATGTTTCAAACAAAACCCGATACCAACAAATTAACACCAATCAGTAAGCAGATTGAAAATTTTTAAACCAAATTGCAATGGTCTTTAATAGTGTTTTCAGGTCTTTCTTCAAACTCGAACAATATTTTCAATGTTGTATTTATATTTTTAAGTTTTAGATTTCGCAGTTCAAAGATTGTTTTGGTTGGGGCCCCGGGGGGGGGGGGGGGGGGGGGGGGGGGGGAGGGTAGAGAGGGTCTACTTGGGGTCAATAATTGATGAAGGCTGATTAAGGGTGGCAATTTGAAGACAAATTCGGATAGAATATGCCAAAAAAAGAAAAGTGACATATTTTGTGCTTTTTTTTTTTCCGACTGTCATACGGCCAATTTCTCATCAAGATATGCTAGACAGTGCGGCAAACCTCTTGGCCTTGAACATTAATTTATCCTTAATTAGGCATGAAATGCAATGTTGCATATTTTATTTGACACCAACTTTTGAATACTACTATTGATATTTCCAAAACTTGTGGATGCAACAATTGAAGAATGAAGTGACTGCCTCCCAACTAAGAAGTTATATCAAGATGAATCCATGATAATTAGAACTATAAAATCAGTTGTGGTCTATTAGGTTAGCTCAGACTTGGACATTCGCTTCCAAATGCATGTGATGTGCTTGTGTTGGATTTTACTGAGTCGACCATCAATCAAGTTTCTTTGGGCTTGGATCTTTATGGGCATAAAAGTTTGAATTGTCAAATCGCTGTGAAAAGTATCTAAGTAGGCATTAAACATAGATTTGATTGAAACTGGACAAAAAGAGTCTTTGAAGTTCAAGATGAAATTAGTATTTGGAAATGCCTTTATTTGAAAAATGTTGAAGTTTTGTGAGTGGAAAATAAATTTCCCTAAAAAACCCATCTTAAAAAACTAACCGAAAAATCATTCCAATACATAATCAAATAATGTTTTGAAAAGAGGAGAAAAAATTTCCACTTCCAAACGGGCACTATCATTTCTCTACTTTGAATTTTTTTTAAAAAGAAAAAATATGGTGCCCTTTTCTTGTTAATGAAAATAAAACTAAAACCAAATGGTACTGGTCCAATCTTAATTGACTTTCTGGGGATTTACTTCACATATTTCTTTAGTAGAAAAAGTTGCTTAAAGGATTTCAAATTACGTAAATAAACATTTCAATATTATCGTAGTTTGATCCATGTTTTGAACTTTCTAGTCTACTCCTAATTTGATATGTCAGAATTTTATGTTGACACCTTTTCTCTACTTGTACCTTTGTTACTTAAAACACTTAAACTTTATTCCATAATCTCTAAGCACGTTGAATTAGGCCACCTTTTTGAGAATTGGAAGGACTGACTAACATAAAAGAATAAAAACAGTAAATGCAACTTTTCTTTATCACTTTAAATGAAACAATACTGGCCTTCACAAATATAGCATCTGCAAAAGTAAAAAAAAATTATATTAATTTTAGCTCTACTAGAATCACTTTTCTTCCAAAAAATATTTTCTATATTACTGTTTTGAAAAAATGTGCAATGTTTCGTATATAAGTGTGCATGGCAAACACGTAAAAACAAATAAATAAATAAATAAATGACAAACAAAACTTTTTTTTAAAGCCCATATGGCAATTTTATGTTAGCCCAAGGGTTTACAAGTAGTTTTGATGATAGCAATAGTTGCCAAAATAGTTTAATTAAAAACTATTGGTGGTGACTGGTGAGCAACTGTAAAGCTGTAGTAAAGAATTGTTTATATATGGTGCTCGAAGGATTAAAATCATACAATCGTGGTGTGTGTGTAAAACTACTCATTGCTTGTGCTCGAGTAAAACAAGATTGATTATATTTTGTGGAACCTTTTAAGGAAGACTGGATGTAAACTTGTCGAAACAATATAAAACTGAGTTTGTATTCTCATTTTATTGCTTAGCTTCACTATTTAAATTCTGCTAACATATATTCATTGTGATCACTCACTTGTTTCTTATTTAACTTGTGTACGTAAAAGAACTTCCATGAATAATTTCAATCAACTTAAGTCTAGAAATATCAATTTAGTTATCTCACAGAAATATTGAAAAATCAACAAACACTCAATTCACCACTCTTGTGTGTTCTATCACTTGAAATAATGAGTGGGCAAAGTATAAAGATTTTTCATATTCGATGATTTTGGAAATTTTGAAAAAAAATAAAAAAGAATCTAAGAGAAAGAGACTGTCATCATATCATCATTACTATATTATATAAGAGCGAATGTGAGGACTTTTGTAGTCCTCACAATAATTTCCCAATTTTTTAAAAACTTTTTAATTAATTACTTTTATGTCCTAATTTTATTTATTTAATTCAATTTTTTTTTTTTTTAAAGTCTACTTTTCAAAAGCTATCGAACCGGGAGACTTTTGTAGTCCTCACAATAATTTTTAAATTTTTTAAAACTTTTTAATTAATTACTGTTAGGTCCTAATCTTATTTATTTAAATCAATTTTTTTGTTTTTTGTTTTTAAAGTCTACTTTTCAAAAGTTATCGAACCTCCTACCTCATTTTTCACGTTCTTTGATTTTCTGATTGGTGCTCGATATCCGCATTTGAGCCCAATTAATCCAGATAATTCGCACTGCATCGCTCCTATTCGGGGGGAGCGCTTCCTCCAAAGATTTTTTTCCATATCCATGTTCGAACCCCTAATCCCTAATTAAGAGAGGAGCAGTTCCATCCGCTGCACAAGTTAAATTATGTATTTGTCTTAAAAGTTCATTAACTATGTATAGATTATTTCTTTAGAACTAAATAACTTCAGAAAATTAGGATACATAAGTTATAATGTCAAATTCTGGTTCCAAATTTGATTTGAATTAAATAATTTCATCAAAATGGAAGTTAAAATATTAAAGGAGTGGAATGAAAATTTTGCTTTCATATAACTACCCACTTGTGGGACTACAATGGGTATATGGTTGTTGTTGTTGTTGTACACTTGTACTAATACAAATTATATTTCTTTAGTTAAAATATCTACTTTTATATCTTGAGTAAGCCCGGGCCTCACATAACTAGTAGTACTATAAGAGTAAAAGTGAGAGAAAACTAATTTTTGGTAACTAAAGCAAAATGAGAACTGGAAGGGAGGGACCTCTTCTCATTTCGGGCTCTCATACTTTTATTAGGTCTAGAAAATGACAATTCACAGTTATTGTATGATAGTTGGTATATAGTTCTAGGGGAAAAGGGTCAAATATACTTCTTTTCTTTAGTTTATTGGCTAACTTTACCCTTAGTTAGCCAAAGTAGTCAAATATCCCCTCCCGTTACAAGTTGGGGCCAAATATACCCCCTACCGTTAGCAAAGTTTCAAAAATATACCTCATTTCTAACGTATTCCCATATAAGCAAATCTAGTCATTGGAATTGGGTGACATAGACGTCACATGGTATTTAACTTATTCTATGTGGACGTCGCATGACATTTAACTTCACATGGCATTTAACTTATTCTATGTGATGCCTACATGGCGATTTTAAAAAAACAATCTAGAAAATTAATTTTTTAAAACAAATCTGAAAAAAATGGCTTTTATTAAAAATATGAAACTTTTTTATTTTAATAAAACCCGTTTTTTAAAAATATATTCTCGAATTGGATATTTCAGTTAAAAATCTGGAAAATGATTTTTTTTTTAAATCTGGAAAACTGTAAAAAAAAAAAAAAAAAAAAAAAAGTGTCCTAGTTTCTTTTTAAATCTAGATTAATTTTAAAAAATCTGAAAAACTGATTTTAAAAAAATCATTTTCCAGGTTTTTTAATAAAAAATCCAATTTTTTAGAATATTTTTTTGGAAGAAGAAGGTTTTATAATTAAAAAAAAATCAGATTTTTAATAAAAGTCATTTTTAACAGATTTGTTTTTAGAAAAATCAATTTTCTAGATTGTTTTTTAAAAAATTGTCACGTAGGCATACATATAACAAGTTAAATATCATGTGGCGTCTATGTCACCAAAATCCAATGACTAGACTTGTTTATGTGGAAATTTATTAGAAATGAGGGGTATTTTTGAAACTTTTCTAACGGTGGGGGTATATTTAGCCCCAACTTGTAACGGGAGGGGTATATTTGATTGTTTTGGCTAACGGAGGATAAAGTTAACTAATAAACTAAAGTAGAGGGGTATATTTGACCCTTTTCCCTAGTTCTAGCTCATACTGTATACGAGTGAATTATCATATCATTTCCCTAAATGACTTGTCAATTGTCATCATACGCCTCCAAAAATAATCATAACAATTTTCTTATGTTTGGCCAATTGACAACGTTAATACCAATGCCTTTACAATAATCTCTATCTCTTTCCTTAATGTTTAATTTGTCAACAAAAAAAGTGAATGTTAAATTTGACAAATGAATGATTAATTGGTGTCCTTGTAATAAAAAAATTCAAATAAAAAACATTTGGAATTCTTATTGTTGGAATACATGCATGGGTTTGTACTTAGGTAACTCTATCCCAATAATCCTGATTAGAATTGTTTTTTCTTTCCTTTCACATCTGGTGTATCTAAAAAATAAAATAATATAGATGTTTTATACTAGCATCTTTTAATAGTATGATGCTCATTCAAGTAATATTGACAAAAACACTTCAACAATGGCTCAAAGAGGAAATATCCATTCAAATAATAATGACAAAAACACTTCATATTAAAAGAGGAAATATTCAGAGACATTTATCTGCAGCCTCTTTGACTCTTGCTCAAAAGGAAATGAATAAATAACTTGGTACATAAATATAGACTAGACAATTATTTTTGGGATCAGAATTACAATTTTAACGTTTACACTTCTATTTTGTACTCCTCAGGTGCGAAGCCAAACCGTCAAAAGTCTTTATTTTTTTTTTATTTATTTTTTTATGTAAACCTTCCTCTTCCCCACTACTTACAAAATATAATCTATCCCCAACACCAAAAAAGAAGAAGGGAAAAACATTAAAAATAAAGAATTAAAAAAAGATTGCTGCTAAATGACCCAACCCATTTTGGCACAACTAGCGCAACCCATGCAAGACCAATGTAAAATAATCAATATACCCCTACCTCGCAATGGCTCTAAACCAGCCAATTTCCCTCCAAATTTTCCCTCCAATACATAATAATGATTACTTAGGGCACGCTTAAGCATTTTTTTCAATTTTTAAAACGAATACATGCACCTAGAACAGATACATACACCTATAAATCTATACGGTCTACATAACATATACAATCTACATAATTTATACGGTGAGTCAACTTGCGGTCGAATGGGATTCTCTGCCCACGACCGACAAGTCGCTACTGCGGCACCGCTGGGGCGACGTGTCTGACGCTGAAGCGGTCAAAGCTGGGCTCGAGGGCCTCAATCTAATTCTTTACGCGCAACTCATACGATTTCCCGATCAAGTTAACGGTTCCCAAGCTGCAAGGGAAGGCTCAAGCATGTCTTCGGGAGCCGGTGTCATGAATATTTCGAAATTCACCGTAACGACGGGACGGGTTGTTACAACTATCCTCATTTCTTTATTCTCTAACCTGATTACCACCCATGTCACCAGCCGGAGATCTATCTTCTTCTTCACCCGAATGCCCAGTTACACTCTCACCACTTTTTTCCTCTGCACCTGATTGCTCAGTTGCACTCTTGTCACTTTTTTCTTCTTCACCTGACTTTTCACCACTATTCTAAAGTGTTTCTTTTTCACCAATCAAATGCTCATTGTTTAAAGGTATCACCATCTCCAAAGGTGCATAAGCAAGAGCCTCACTTGCTCGGGCAACTTCATCAATCAACTTTTGTACTGATGTGGCAGTTCTTTTATGTGCAACATCTCATTTTCTATCAGTAGCTAAACTCCTAGCATCAGGACAAAGTGACCTGGTTCTCTTCCTCTTATGTTGGCCCACTTTATCTTATCTACACAAAAGACAGTTAAAATTAGTAAATGAAATAATTTAATAATACCAAAAAAAAAAAGTTGAACAACAACTGTATTTGTAGCACAACTTCTAAAGTTATGTCAACAATAAACAAAGATGTCCTATGCCTAAGCAGCTGATCGTAAGAGAACTCACAAATTGGTTGTTAACAACTTTTGCAGTTGCTAGAACAACTGTTGAAGTTATCCTAACAAATGCAAAAGTTGTTCCAGCAACTCTAAAAGTTGTAAGGGGGCAATCTGTATCGAATTTGAACAAATTAAATATTCTTCTTAATGCAAATAATATAATTGGTGCTAAAGTTCAACCCCGAACAATATAGTTGGTGCTAAAGTTCAACCCAAAATAATTTTCAAACATAAAGGTATATAAAAACCTGATTAAACTAAATTTGGACATATTAAAATCCAGTAAATTAGGGTCCAAGGAATCAAAATCCAAAGGGACCGAACTTATAGTCAATTGAAGTAGAATTCAGTGAGTATGGAAAATGTTTATTCTGAGTAGTGCTATTTGGACAAGGATTTAAGATTGGTCCAAATGTTAGTACAAGAGCACAAATTGTGTTACACCTCGCACTTTCAGAGCATGAGCATGCCACGTACTTCACCGTATTAATGGAGTATCAGAGACGTCCCATGAAGTTTTGAAAGATACAAGCCATGAGAAGTACATAACAATGAAGTAAAGGATGAATTACGATCTCGTAAGTCGTAATCGGGAAGGACAACCTTGGAACCAAAGGACATGACTATTATCAAGTATGATTAATGATAAATATTATAAATTTTTTATATATAATGAATAAAAGCATCAAAAGAAGCAAAGGTGAAAGGCAAACAACCCACAGCTATCATTTTCGCTAATTCTTCACGGTCCTTCATTTTATTATATGATCCACTTAATTTACCGGTCTTTAGGTTCAATCTTGTTTGGGTTAATCCCCCGGTGGCACCCTGAGCTTCTGCTATCTCTTCTTTCCAATTTGGGTGATTGTTATCCAAATGTCTAGTCAATTGACCCGTCCCCCATTTACCACCCCCGGTGCTATGCTTATAAGGTGTCTCACAAATTTTACATTCAGCATAACCCGGATTATTTTCTAATGGGGCAAAATAATTCCACACTAAGCTAGTTTTTTTCCGAGCGCTAGTTTTTTTCCGGGCTCCTTTAGGCAGTGGAGGACGATCCTGAGCCTGAGTTCGAGACTGAGCAATATCATTAGCGGGACTAGTGAGTGTATTATTGTCATTATCATCATCATCTACTTGTATCTCAACTTCATTCTTATCTTTTATACCGTACGTTTCTTGTAATTCTATATAATTCATATCATGTGCACCCACACCTATGTCGCCTATTTCACTAGGTGGTGCTTGCCGAACACGAGTATAATTTCTAGCGCTAGTACTACCCCTACCACTACCACTACCGGATGTTTTCTTACCGCTACTACTACCACTGGGACATAAAGCTTTACCGACTCTTTTTAGTTGTTCCATTATGCAAATTAAAATAACAAAAATTAAAATTAAAATGCAAGAATTAAAATACTAAATAAAAGTAAGAGATGGAACGAAGGTACCAAATTCTCGAAGATAACGAAATAACAACGTGATCGTAAATTGATGAATTGAATACTTGAAGCCTTCCACTTGATCTTGTTAATTGAAAGTTTGCAAAAACAATTAAAGTAGAATACTAAAATTATAGAAATTGCTGAAAATTAAGACGGAAAGTGAGATAAAATGAGAGGATTGTAGTAAAAAATGATGAAATGTATGAGGTATTTATAGGTGAAAAATGGGTTAAACTGTAATTTTTTAAACTTAAAGGTCAAAAATAATTTTAAGGGGTTGAGGGGCCTTTTTGGGGCCAACGGCTGAATTACCAAAAACAACCGTTGGCAACGGTCACTAGTGCCCACTTTATTAATTTTGTGGGGCCCACCTGCCCATTAATTGAAAAAAAAAAACAAAGGAAGAGCTAACTAGTTTTCAACCGTTGGAAAAGGTCCCTGCCCACTTTATTAAGTCTGTGAGGCTCAGCTGACCATTAGTTTTTTTTTTTTTTTTTTTAAAAAGAGACCTAATTAGTTTTCATTTAGTAGCAATTAAATATTAACGGATCCGACTCCTCTCCATTTTCATTGTCTCCATTTTCCCCAAGTACTTACTTGAATAAAAGACACATGAAATGAGTTAAAAGTAATGGTTAAGTTTTAATTAACTAAAGTAAGATTCTAACTATGATTTGAATAATTAATAAATATTTCATATATTTGCTTAAAAAATTTTAAGAATCCCACAATTATAGCTACACCTATTTTATTGGAATACAATGTTTTTAAAATACTTATTATTAGTAATAAATGTAGTACTTATCTTATTTTTTCTTTTTCGTATTTTTAATTTGAAGTGAGCCGGGCCGGGCCGGTGCCTCGGTGGGCCATCACCCGGGCTACTGGTGGGCCGGGCTGGTGGGCTGTCCACCTTGTCCGGCCCAGCCCCCTAATAAATCCCACCTACCCCAGCCCCTTACACCTCTTAGTGGGTCTGGGCCGGGCTAGTGGTGGGCCAAGTTTACCGGGCTGGCCCGACCCACTTGACACCCTTATCTCAAACATCTATAAAAGGCAGCCTTCATTCCATTCACTTCTCAAAAATCAAACGTAGTCATTTTTAGGGAACACACTCATTCAAGCTCAAAAAATTACTCACTTAATACTTCAGCATAAAAATATTGGCGTACTTTGAGAAGAAGTTAACGCGTTCATACGTTTTAATTTTAGCATCCTTATTTCATTTGATTTTTTTTATTGCAATAGTTTTAGTAATTTTTCATGTTTTTTTGCAAGTGCTTCCTAATAACATTCTTGACGTTCTTCCAGCCACTAAAACCCATGCCATTGTTGTTTATACTGATAGACATTACACAATGACCTACAAAATTGGTGCACACGCGCCTCTCTGTCTCCGATGGAAAGACTTTGTGGATTCTAACGGATTGACGGGGGGAGATAGACTATGTATTTGATCACTTTCTATTTGAAAACCCTTTTGAGCTTAACATATGAATCATTTTGTGGGGAAAAAAAGTGTGACAAAGTGGTATAAAAGGGGATAGAGATGTAATGATTTGAAATCCGACATAATCCGACACCCTCCAAACGACAGTCTCTTTCTTTTAGCTGATTTTTCTAAATCAAAAAACTCAATATATATATATATATATATGTTATAAAATAAAAACTATAGAGTAAATACACGGAAGAAATATGTAGAGAGATATAAGATTGTATTGCTCTTTT
This sequence comes from Lycium barbarum, assembly GCF_019175385.1. NCBI lineage: Eukaryota > Viridiplantae > Streptophyta > Magnoliopsida > Solanales > Solanaceae > Lycium > Lycium barbarum. Next base: position 133,155,412 of record NC_083338.1, on the reverse strand, counting down.
TTCAATTCTACATATGGCCACTATTTATAAGGAAAAATATATGCTTAATGGCTAAGCCATTTAAGATGACAACTAAGGGGTCATGTACTCTTGGTGGCTAAGTAACTTAATGGACAAGCATACTCATAACACTCCCCCTTGGATGTCCATTAATTAGATGATGTGCCTCGTTAAAACATTATTACGAAAAACCCTATGGGAAAAAGCCTGAATGAAGGAAAAAGAGTACACATATCTAGTAATACGCTTTGAGAGCTGCCTCATTAAAAACCTTACCAAGAAAACCCAATGGGACAAAACTTGGTTAAGGAAAAAAGAGTACAACGCGTATTTCACTCCCCCTGACGAAGACCAAGATTCAGATGTCAGAGCCTTCGCATTCCAATATTGAACATCATCTTCTCAAGAGTTGAAGTTGGCAAAGATTTGGTGAACAAATCTGCAGGATTGTCACTTGAACGGATTTGTTGCACATCAACATCACCATTTTCCAGGAGATCATGTGTGAAAAATAACTTTGGTGAAATGTGCTTCGTTCTATCTCCTTTTATGAAACCTTCTTTTAATTGAGCTATGCATGCAACATTATCTTCATATAATACTCTGGGTGTTTTTGTATCACACTTCAAGTCACATCTTTCTCTGATGAAATGTATCACTGATCTCAACCACACACATTCTCTACTTGTTACACGAATAGCAATTATCTCAGCATGATTTGAAGAAGTAGCAACAATGGACTGCTTTGTCGATTGCCATGATATAGCAGTACCTCCGCATGTAAACAGATAGCCCGTTTGAGATCGAGATTTATGTGGATCAGATAAATAACCTGCATCGGCATAACCAACTAGATTTGTACTACTATTGTTAGCATAAAACAGACCCATATCGCTAGTTCCTTTCAGATATCGCAATACATGCTTAATCCCGTTCCAATGCCTCCGTGTAGTAGAAGAGCTATATCTTACTAGCAAATTAACAGAAAACGCTATGTCATGTTTTGTAGCATTAGTAAGATACATAAGTGCACCTATTGCACTAAGATATGGTACTTCAGGACCAAGTAGCTTTTCGTTTTCTTCCTGAGGTCGGAACGGATCTTTGCTCACTTCAAGTTAGCGAACGACCATAGGAGTACTTAAAGGATGCGCATTGTCCATGTAAAACCGTTTTAAAACTTTCTCAGTATAGGCATATTGATGGATAAAGATCCCTTTTGCGAAATGTTCAATTTGCAGACCAAGACAGAGTTTTGTCTTTCCGAGATCTTTCATCTCAAATTCTTCCTTCAAATATTCAATTGCCTTTTGGAGCTCTTCGGGAGTTCCAATGAGATTTATGTCATCAACATAAACAGCAAGTATAATGAACCCTGATTTTGTTTTCTTAATAAAAACACATGGACAAATGGCATCATTTATATATCCTTCATTTATCAAGTATTCACTTAGGCGATTATACCACATGATCCCTGATTGTTTTAAACCATATAATGATCTTTGTAATCTGATTGAATACATTTCCCGAGACTTTAAACCAAATGCTTCAGGCATTTTATATCCTTCAGGAATTTTCATATAAATTTCATTATCAAGTGAGCCATAAAGATAAGCTGTAACCACATCCATCAGATGTATTTCAAGGGTTTCATAGACAGCTAAACCGATGAGGTATCGAAATGTTATAGCATCCATAACTGGTGAATACGTTTCTTCATAGTCGACGCCGGGTCATTGAGAGAATCCTTGTGCAACAAGGCGTGCTTTGTATCGCACAATTTCATTTCTCTCATTGCTTTTCCGTACAAAGACCCATTTGTGGCCAACTGGTTTTACACCATTAGGCGTTTGGACTACAGGTCCAAAAACCACACGTTTAGCAAGTAAATTCAATTCTGATTGAATTGCTTCTTGCCATTTTGACAAATCATATCTTCGTCGACATTCTTCGACAGATTGAGGTTCCTGATCCTCACTGCCTTTCATAATATTTAGAGCAACATTATATGCAAAAACACTATTCACCACAATTTTCGAACGATTCAAGTTGCCCTCATCACCAGTAAAACTTAATGACAGTTCTTGACTCACTGGAGTCTCGGGTTTGCTGATTTCTTCAGGAATATCAGGATTAATCAGATCTTGAATCTCTTCATGAGATCCTTTCATAGTGTCATTCTGATCATTGTTGGTATTTTTTTTTCTAGGATTTTTATCCTTGGAGCCCAATGGCCTACCACGCTTCAGGCGTGGATGAGATTCAGAGGCTATGACACTAGTAGATTGTCCCTTTGGAACATCAATTCGAATAGGCACATTCTCTGCAGGAATATGCGACTTAGTTATTCTTTTCAAATAAGTAAATCTATCTGGCATTTAATTTGTTATTTTCTGCAAGTGGATGATCTTCTGGATCTCTTGCTCACCTCACATATAGGGGTATGTGGATCAAAATGAGATAGTGATGGAACTCTCCACGCAATTTCTCTTTTGATTTCTTTTCTCTCTCCCCCTAATTATGAAAAATTTGTTTCATCAAATCGACAATCTGCAAATCGGGCAGTGAATAAATCTCCCGTCAATGGCTCAAGATAGCGAATAATGGAGGGTGATTCAAACCCAACATATATTCCTAACCTTCTTTAGGGGCCCATCTTAGTGCGTTGTGGTGGTGCTACAGGCACATATACAGCACAGCCAAAGATTCAAAGATGAGCAATATTTGGTTCATGACCAAATACTAATTGTGACGGGGAGTATTTATTATAATGAGTCGGTCTGAGACGAATAAGAGATGCTGCATGTAAGATAGCATGACCCAGACGGTTGTAAGCAACCGTGTTTTCATAAGTAATGGTCTTGCTATCAATTGCACATGCTTAATAAATAACTCAGCAAGGCCATTTTGGGTATGAGCATGTGCTACAGGATGTTCAACCTTTATTCCAACTGATAAACAATAATCATCAAAAGCTTGGGATGTAAATTCTCCAGCATTATCAAGACGTATAGCTTTTATAGGATAATCTGGGAACTGTGCCCTTAAGCGTATTATTTGTGCCAATAATTTCGCAAACGCCAGGTTGCGAGACGATATGAGGCACACATGAGACCATCTCGAAGACGCATCTATTAGAACCATAAAATATCTGAATGACCCACAAGATGGGTGAATAGGTCCACATATATCCCCATGTATACGCTCTAGAAAAGCAGGGGATTCAACGTCAACTTTCATTGGTGATGGCCTGGTTATCAATTTGCCCTGATGACAAGAGACACATGAAAATTCACTACTTTCAAGAATCTTCAGGTTCTTAAGTGGATGCCCATTTGAATTTTCAATAATTCGTCTCATCATTATTGATCCAGGATGACCCATTCGGTCATGCCAAAGCACAAAAGTTCCTGAATCGTTAAACTTCTGGTTTACGATTGAGTGCGCTTCAATTGTACTAATTTCTGCATAGTACATGCCAGAAGACAAAATTGGTAATTTCTCCAAAACATATTTCTGGCCGGAGACATTCTTTGTAATAATAAGATATTCATCATTTGTTTCATTTAATGTCTCGACGTGATACCTATTACGGCGGATATCTTTGAAACTCAACAAGTTTCTTGGGGATCTAGAAGAGAATAATGCATATTCTATAACAAGTTTCGTCCCCTTAGGTAGAAATATAGTAGCACTTCCGGAGCCTTCAATTAATTTCGAATTGCTAGAAATTGTATTAATATTTCCCTTTTTTCTACGCAAGTGAGAAAAGTATTTCTCATCTTTGAATATAGCATGCGTTGTTCCACTATCAATTACACAAATATCTTCATGATTTGTCATTGATCCAAATAATATTTGAGGATTTTCCATATATTCTTCAAAACAAAAGAATAGACAAAGTAAACATCGAAGTAGATATTATGATTAGACAAAGTATTACACACACTTTATTACATATATTACTATTAAACAAAGCATTACACACACTTTATTTACATAACTATGGAAACATAACCACATTAGCTAATACAAACGACATGTATGAAATATCTAAGTTATTACAGATCCATCACCGACCGGATGATCTATTTTCCCTTCAGGGAGTTCAAAGAAATCTGCCACATCTAGATGCATGGGCTCAACATTATCTTCAGAAATAAAATTTGCTTCGGCATCCTTTTCTGCCTTTTTGAGGGAGGCTTGATACAGCTCAACTAGGTGATTTGGCGTATGTCAGGTACGTCACCAGTGCCCTTCTCCTCCACATCGGAAGCATTTATTTTCTGAATTTTTCTTTTGCACAGCTTCATGCTTTTCATCCTTCCTTTTACACTGCTGGTGGTGAAGGGTATTATTTGGTGCAAGACGAGAATCATGATTAAAATTCCTTCCTCGACCACGACCATGACCACGACTGGGGCCACGACCTCTTCCACGCCTAGAATGGCGAAAATTTGTCTCATTCACTTCAGGGAATGGGGCAGTACCAGTGGGTCGGCTTTCATGATTTTTCATTAATAATTCATTATGCTGTTCAACAACTAGAAGATGTGAGATTAGATCAGAATATTTCTTGAACTTCATCTCTCGGTATTGCTGCTGCAGGAGCATACTCGAGGCAGGAAAAGTGGAGAATGTTTTCTCCAGCATATCATGATCAGTGATATTTTCACCACATAATTTCAACTGAGAAATAATTTTAAACATTGCAGAATTATATGCCTTAACAGATTTAAAATCTTGTAGTCTTAAATGAAGCCAATCAAAACGTGCTTGTGGAAGTATGACCATCTTCAGGTAATCATATCTATCTCTCAGATCATTCCACAGCGTAAGAGGATCAGCATTAGGGTCTGTGCCCTTAAATTCTGGGGGATTTAATGTAAGAAAATCTCGAGCCCTGGCACTAGCAGCCTTATCTGGATACTCATGACCCCTATTCTGTCGTCCAGCCTGGGAAGCAAGTATCTGAGTCAACAAATGTATAGCATCTCTCATCTCTCTTATCTCCTGACCCTGAGCATCCGGCTGAGGGACTGGAGGTACTGGTGTTGGTGCTGGAGCTGGGGCTGGATCAGGTGCCCCTCTGAGCTCCTCCGGAGCTGGGGAAGTAGGAGAACTCTGGGACTGAATGTGTATCCCAGCATAAGTCTGAGCTCTGGTAGACCTGGGGGCTCGACTAACTGCCTCATCCTCAACTGGTTTGCCCTTCTGGGCTGCTGTCGCTTTACTCTTCCTAGTCATCGCTGAAATCATACAAGACTATTAGATTAAGGACTCCACTTATGACACAGCTCTATTCGCACGATCTCCAACACGAAAGAAGGAATGACACCCTATTAATGTCTCGTAGCCTCCTGTTTATAGATGTGGTGCACAACACACCGATAAACAAGACTCTACTAGACACCGTCTGCGAACATGCCGAGGACTGAACTGCTCTGATACCACTTTTGTCACGACCTGACCTAGGGCCATGACGAGTGATTGAGCTTAACCTGCCCGATAATCCAACTTATGTTACCTGTACACAAACGTGGCATTCAATAAGGTTTATTTAACTAAGTCTGCAAGCTGTAAATAGAATACCAAAGTTGACCTGTAACTCAAAACACCCCAGAACATATTTATATATATATAACATATGACAAGGCAAACCAACGAGGCTACCAATACTTCTGTACAACAAAACAATGGCCGACAAGGCCAAACAGTAACCATGACACCCACGCTGTCCACAGACTACTAGAAGAGTATGACCATGCATAAGCGACGGGTCAGGGGCCCGTTGTGCCCATAATGTATACACACAAAATTATACCAAAACAGGAACAGTCTCCGAAGCAAGTGGAGCTGTCTGACTCTTAACGCTGACTCCTCCTAGGTAGCTGGATTGTCTGACCGCATCCCTGAACCTGCGGGCATGAACGTAGCCCCCGAAGAAAGGGGGTCAGTACGGAATATGTACTGAATATGTAAAGCATTACTGAATCATAAACAAGGAAAAGCGTAACAGTAAACAAGTTTAGAAAGCAACCCGAGAGTAACCTGGAACAGCATTTTGAACCATCTCATATGGTCCCTTACACAAATTCTAGCATACACAATATAAATATAGAATATCCTACTCGTAGCCGGTTTCGGCTAATAATACAATAGTCCTTTCGGACGGCCGCTTCCGGCGTAGTCATGATGGCCCATTCGGGCAGCCGCTTCCGGCTTAATAACGATGGCCCCTTCGGGCAGCCGCTTCCGGCTTAAGAATATCATAATCCAGCTGATCAGGTGGAACAATAACAATATATATGATATACAGAATGAATATGTAGTGAAGTCAAAACATGAGTCATCATAGAGTTCTTACAAATAGAAGTTGATATATATATCGACTATTATCCAACGTACAAAGACTTGAGAGGCAATAGCTCAATTACCTTAAGAATTCTAACATCAAGAAGTGAATAAGAATCTTGAATCACACTCGAAACTTATGAATAGAATTACCCCAAAGCTCATATCATATGTCACTTATATCTAAGACATGCCAAAAGAAGGAAGGGACAGCTTTACATACCTGCTAACGACTACTCACAAACCCGTTCACTTTGTCGCTCTTTTAGCCTATTTGATATAAGAGTAACGTTATCGTTAGTAACTATACTTTCTAGTTCATAAATCCGTAGTCCATCGCTTATAGAATTTATTCTTTAACTAATACTTTCTCGATTAGGGTGTTTTTGTTAGTTAAGGACTTAACGAAAATCGGGCAGCATTTCTCCTATATATTCGCCTAACCCGAATTTCCAATTATTCTCCTGTTATCACAGAAATACCAACAACAAAAATATACATATAAAATTCTCACAATTCATCCCATAACAATCCTAACAACCCAACAACTTTTCTAAATCCATTTCAACCCACGATTTCCTATAACATCAATTTTATGCATTTTCTTACTTCCAATTTCGTCCAATTCAATTTTAATAACTCCATTACAACACTATTAACACAATTACACCATAAAACAAGAAAATCTTACCTTGATTTTCTCGGAGGAATTTCTACTCCTAATTGCTCCAATTTCGCAATTTCTTCTTCCCCGATTTAATATCCAATGTTGCTATCAACTCCTTGAACGTGTAGAACACTATTTTTGGAACTATAATTCTCCTTCTTCAACAATTTAGGGGCTGGCCGTGCTCAAGGAGCTGCCATGGCTGCCCATACGTTATCTATCTTTCAATTTATTGAAGGAAATATAACTTGTGAAAGAATTAAAAGGGAAAACGTTGCTGCACTCCTACTAGTATTGCTATGCACTTCATGTGAAGTCCCTAAGCTAAATGAAGCTATGAAGGTTTCTGCTCACGTTTTGTGCTAAAGAAATTTAGCCAGCAAATGTTTTCATTTGTGTTATTATCACCTAATGGATTGTGGGGTCCATTCTTCTAATGGACTTTAATTTATAACGTTTTTTGCTAAAGAAATTTAGCCAGCAAATGTTTTCATTTGTGTTGTTATCACCTAATGGATTGTGGGGTCCATTTTTCTAATGGACTTTAATTTATAAATATGTCACTTATCCCTTAATAATGCTTAGTCATTGTAAGCTGTCACATGAACGTGAAAGTGGAGTCACTCAACACTCATCCTTCCACTAGCATTATTTTATACCAACTACAATTTCCCCACTTAATATTCTAATCACAATTAATTAATCCCTAATCTCCAATAATATTTCTACACTAAATAAAATTTATAAACAACTTATGTTCTAATTAAAATTGAAAATTAAAAGTCCCTATTACATATCCCAAAATAATCCCGTCCTTAACTTATGTCGATTAACTTATGAATAATTCGACGTATAAAATACGGGATATAACATGCCATTAGTAAAGGAAAAAAAGAATTCAATACCTTCGAGGCTTTTAAAGTATTTGCTCGAGATAACAGAGTCTCGTGCTGATAACGTGTTATAAAATAAAAACTATAAAGTAAATACACGGAAGAAATATGTAGAGAGATATAAGATTGTATTGCTCTTCTTTCAATTCTACATATGACGACTATTTATAAGGAAAAATATATGCTTAATGGCTAAGCCATTTAAGATGACAACTAAAGGGTCATGTACTCTTGGTAGCTAAGTAACTTAATGGACAATCATACTCATAACAATATATATATATATATATATATATATATATATATATATATATATATGACTTTTATAAGTTTATATATGTCTTTTTTATATTATAGGAAAATAATAAAACCTTTTAATTTGGTAAAATACGTAAATAATATAAAAATAAAAGTGGTATCAGAGCTAAGTTTGACATAAAATAAGTCGTCACTTCTTTTGCTTTCTATTTTTGGCTTCGTAATAGGCGTGTCAAGTTAATACATAACAATTAAAAATGGACAAAATGAGTAACACAGTAATTTTGATCGAAGCTAATCCTCGTCGGCAGGCAGGAGTCAAAAGGTTCCGACGACTAGAAGCTAACCGGAAGAAAAGGAAAGAATACATCGCTCAAGTTTCAGATCGAAGCAAATGAAAGGGTTTTTACCGCCGCTGCTATGAAATGGTATCTCGCTAGGGCTTTTTACCGCTGCTTGCTATGAAATGATATCTCGCTATTTGTTTTACTTCTAACAATATTTCGTCTAGGTAATAAATAAAATTTGAAATTTGAATTATAGCATTCTCTTTAAATTGATTTTGGTTTTTTTCACGAGGATGTTAATTATTACTCTCTCTGTTCCAATTTATGTGATATAGTTCTAATTTCGAGAGTCAAACTTCTTTATTTTGATTTTAAATTCGGATATACAATCTTTGAATGCCTCTATTCCAATTTATGTGATATAGTTTGACTGGAATTCTAGGTCATATAGAAGTGTCACATCACCTTATCTATGTCTAGCTTTATATTATATATAGATTACATACAATTAATATTTGAGCAGCCTGATATTGTAATGTGAAAAACTTTAACTGCCTGTGTATTAAAAAATTTAGTAGTATTTGCTAAAGCCAACTTGGTAGAAATTCTTTAGAAACTTAAAAAAAAAGCGTAGATCCACCAACAATAGAAAAGTTAAGTCCGCGGTTAGTGCGATTTAAATGTCATATTACTTTATAGAAGTTAATACATAACAATTAAAAATGGACAGAATGAGTAACACAGTAATTTTGATAAGAAAAAACTATATTCACCTCTTTAGTTGCTTACTTTGTAGTAAATAGCTACAATGTGGCATAAAAGGTTATAGAGATGTAACAATTTGAAATTCAACACAATTCGACACCCTCCAAACGACAGTCTCTTTCTAGTTGACTTTTCTAAATAAAAAAGAAAAACTCATTTTATAAAATTTTACTTTATATATGTATTTTTCATACTATTGGAAAATAATAAAACCTTTTAATTTGCTAGAATGCATAAGTAAAAATAAAAATAAAAGTGATATCAGAGCTAAGTTTGACACAAAATAAGCTCTGATACCACTTTTAAATAATGTTATAAATATAAAATAAAGTATTGTGATTACATTTAGTAGCCGTCACTTCTTTTGCATTATATTTTTGGCTTCTTAATAGACGTGTCAACTTAATACATAACAAATAAAAATGGACAATGAGTAACACATTAATTTTGATAAGAAAAAACTACAAGTTAAATTTAGATTTTCAAAGCGTAATTAATAATAAAATAGAATAAATTCATAATAAATATATTCTTGCGAGAAATATAACTTTAATGAGTGCTAAGTAATTCGATGGTCATCGTCGATTAGACTAGTCTGTTCAAGCAGTCACAGACTTGATAAAGCTAAAAATGAATCTTAGCTTCTCATTGACTACATTGAAGCGAAATCTTCAAATTCAAATACAATGCTAAATATAGAAGTAGTCAACACTATGGTTGACTTTAAATGAGATATTGAATTATCTCAATTTTTCTAAGTAATTAGATAGAATTGAGTAGCAATTAGTAAGTTTAGATCTAATTCAATCAATTTAAACAAAAATAGTGAATTTAACAAGTAGTCAACTCTATGGTTGACTTTAAATGAGACATTGAATTGTCTCAATTTAGCTAAGTAATTAGATAGAATTGAGTAGCAATTAATAACTTTAGATCTAATTCAATCAATTTAAACGAAAATAGTGAATTTAACATGAATTGCTTCAAATAGTTAAGTATTAAATAGAATTGAGTAACAGTTAGCAAGTTTAGATCTAATTCAATCAATTTAGCTAAGTATTAGTTAAGATTTAATAAAAGGTTTGCTAAGTGTTGATTCAATTTCATCAAAAAAAATTTATATAAATATGTGAATGTAACTATGATAACGATATTTTGCATTAAATTTCCTATTAAATATTGAAAATTTATTTCTTTTACCATTTTGTTGTATTCAAAAGATAATACTTAGCTAAATTGAAGGAATTAGATCTAAACTTGTTAATTTAACATGTTTTGATTTCATTCAATTCATTTAAAAAAAAAATAGTGGATTTAACAAGTAGTCAACACTATGGTTGACTTTGATTGAAACGAGGAGAATTGTTAACGATCATAGTGTACACAAGTTCGTAACACAAAAAAGCAAAACAAAGCATGAATTTCATAAATTGATGCTAATTTAATTATGAGAATGCAACAAACCTATATTTTGCATTGAATTTCCTATTAAATATTGAAAAGTCATTTATTTTACCATTTTGCTCTATTCTAAAAATCAGCTAAATAAATTTCTATTCCAAGAAAAACCGAAGATGCTATTGTAACAAATTTGGTCAAGCTTTGCGTTTAGAACCCTTAGGTCCCGAGTTTGAGTCCAGGTGCGCGCATTTAGTCAAAAAACTTTTTTTTTTCATTTTTTTCTTTCACTTAGATGATCAAAAAAGCAGATAAAACAATTTCCGTTCCAAGAAATGTCGAAGGTGTTATTGCAGCAAATTGGTCAAAGTCTGCGTTTTGAATCCTTAGGTCTTGAGTTCGAGTCTAGGTGCACGCGTTTAGTCAAAAAACATTTTTTTTTTCATTTTTTCTTTCACTTAGATGATCACCAAACTTAATTGAGAAAACACTAAGACTTAATAAGTCACTTTTAGTATGTAATATGACAAATAGCAAATACACAAAATTAATGTGGATACTCAGTTAATCAACTAGATGATGTCTAATTCTCTAGTACAATATGTAATTACGCTTTGTTGCATGACTCGTGCACCGTCATCGACATGCAACCTATCATATTTGAATGGTAATCGGTGCAACATTTCATATTTTGATTTTCGTTGAGTTCCTAACCAGTGCAACCTTTCATATTTGGATTGCAACTAGACTGAATATCAATAGAGTTTGATGACTAAATTAAACGAATCACAAGAAATAGCAATATGGAGTTCTACCAAAAATAAAATAAAATTTAACAACTTGAACAAAAATTAAACAAAATTAAACAACAGAAATTAATCATTCATTCAAATTATTCCACTCTTCAATAGATAACGTCCAATAGAAACCAAATACCGTATGTATATAGCCAATATATAACATTCTATTTACCGAAAAATAAAACAGTTTCAGACAGCAAAATAAAAACAAAAAGAAGGAGAAAAAAAAAGACACTCTAGGCCAAATACCGTATGTATACATAACACACCTATTGTATTTACCAAATTAATAATAATTAAAAAAAATAGGGCGTAGGCGTGCACGCCATATTAAAAGATTTGAAAAGATTTATTGGGAAAGTAAACTCATAATTAGCCTAAGGGAGAGAGTGTCCCAAATTCCTGTAATAGAACATAATAAAAAAATAAAAGTAAAATAATATTGATAAAAGATTCTCTTGAAAACCATGTGAAGTAACAATTATATCCCCATTTGTGCCGGTTTGCATAGGGGCTGCTTATCGGGCGGATTATGACACTTAACGATTTGACTTATCGGTTATCGGCTTTTAAATATATAAATCCGCTAGCCAACCGATAAGATATCGGTTGGTTCAGTATTGAGCTAGCAATTATCGGGTGGTTATCGGGCGGTGTATCGGTTAAATTATGTAACAACTATCTCTTTACAATTCATAAGTTTTAGCGACTCTTAAAGCTAATCAAGTCGGTTCAAAACAGAAACAAATCAGGCCAAATCAAAGTTCTTGTTCTTGGTAATAGCATTATGAGTAGTTAGCTACACATAAAAAAATATAAATTTTGTTTACCAAAAAATATATATAAATTTTAGTGTATAAACTCTCCAGTGATTAACAGAAACTTCATCGAAAGGAAATCATTTGTAACTTCAAATCAGGCATGAAAGCAGGAGAACCAATTCATTTGATATGTTTAAGCACAAACTTTCTGAAGTACCAAAACATAACAAAGACGAATGAAGAAAGATGAAAGAGGAAAGACATCCTGGATAATTGTTTCTGATTTGTTTGCCTTTAGCAACACTCTCGTAGTTGCTGCTCTTTAGGGAAATTAGGTTCCTAAGGGGTAAGAAGTGGGGTTGGGCTTTAGCTTTAGACTTGTGCTTTAGGTTTACAATATATATTTTATATGTTTAGGAGTAAAAATATAAATATGATAAATTCTTAACAAGTTAACGGTTTATCCGATAAGAAAATTGAATAATCCGCCCCCGCATCGATAAGCCGTTAATAATAAAATTTTAACTCGTTCGCCAACCGCTAATCTGATAACCCAACACCAATAAGCCAATTTTATGGTTGGATTATTAGTAATGGTTCAGTTTTGAACGGCCCGTTTGCGACAAAAATAGTTGTGCCAATTATAATTTTCCTTAAAAGAAACCTCACATAGCCACAATGTTTAAGGCGTCTCCGAGTTGCCAATTAGGCAACCCTAAAAGATCAGAACACTTTACCAACTTTTTTCAATTTTATAAGAATTAATTGCCCAATATCAAAAGCTAGGTACTACTATGGGTCTAAACAAAGGATGTGCCAATGAAGACCTTTTGCAATTTAATAAATTATTAAATGATGTCACGTGAAGGAAAATAATGTCACTCTCTTGGCAGAGGCATGATTCAGTCCATTGCAATTTTGCAACTTGCAAGTAGCAGTTGAAATGTCCACATGACATTTCCATGCAACTAACTTTCTATTTTAATTATTTTCTATATATAAAAGTTTCTTCCTCTTATATAATTCGAAAAATGATTATTCAACGCCAAGGGTGTAGTGAAATGGTTAAAATCCTTTTTACCGGTCTTTTGGAAGATTCTCATTTAATCTTGTCTCAGCAGATACAGTTGTACCAGACCTTTCGGGTACGGCGAAAGTCTCAATCCCTTCTTTGATTAGCCCAACCTTCTCTATATGTTTGGTCCGTTAGAGATAGTTGAGTCGTACAAATAAAAAATCTCTTAACAAGGAGTGGTTTACTCTCTTAATGGCTCATTAGCACTAATCATGAATAGTTGAATTAGTGTGTTTTAAATAATGAATGTCTAAAGCAAAACATTATAAGGTAAATGTTTTTTCAAATATACCAGAAAATTCTCATAACTTCATTATTTAATGGGTTATAAGGTTTGCGTTGATTTGAAACGTTTCGAGAAAAAATAATAATTATGACTACCTCATACACGTTAGCAATTAATCCCCCAATGAGGTTCATGTACTAGTTTGTCAGTATTTCGTGCAAGGTAGTTTGGTTAGGTTTCCAATATTCTTATACATGTACTATATAACTTTTGTACTCTAGTCATTCTTTATTAAATTAACAAGTAAGAAGAGAAAAGAGTTGTCAAAAATGGATCTTTTCATTCAAATAAACTTTTCAAATAACAAAAACTAAAAAGAAAAAAAATGTACAACAAATTTTAGATGTTGAATTGAATATGGTTAAAACTTAAAATAAAGAAATAATGTCAAAAAGCTATAATTTGGCAGTTACTTCATTTTGTCCTATAGATAGAAGTAAATAAGATAGATTCTCCCAAATACTGGAATGATGTTGAGGTCCACTTTCTTTGTTGCCTGCCATAAAATATCAGTATAATAAAATTCAGCCAGCTAATATTTTTTATTGGCAATTAAAGCATACCTTCAAAGGACTTGTAGATTCATTCAATGAAGGCCCCAATATCTCTCACCACTTAGTGGCCTCTCATTATCCTATTGGTTGCTATTTGCATAATGTCAAATCTTCATTTTTGAACTTATTGAAGATGTTAACAAACATGCCAGCCATGATCCAGTTCAAAATAAGTAATTAGCTGGCCAAAAAAAAATCCAAATCTAGAAGAGGGGAGTGGGGGTTGAGTTCATTTTCTACCATGTTCTCAACGCTTTGACAAATTAAACAAACATGTGATTAATTATTTTAAGATGGCCCTTTGTTTGTCTACTCTGTGTTTGGATCATATCAAACCTGATTGGGTTGTCTCAAACTAAGTGATCATCGAATTTTTTATGTTACCAGATTAAAGTCGACCCCCAGTAATGAATAATTAACTTTATAGAATCATATTAAGTCTCAGATAATTACTTAAGAAGATTTAATAGAAAGGACAAGTCTTGAATTAAGAAAATGACCTCAATATTTTTGCCCTTTATTTTTTTCTTGTAAGTTTGAATTGAAATACTGACCTACATCGACCGAGAAAGAGATTGATTCGCGACCATTGAATTGATATACGGTAAAAAAAGAGATTGATTATCGACAATAGGGTGATAATCGACCAAAAAATAATAGATAGTTGACCGAAAAGGAAGTTGATAAAAACGAGTATTGGTTAATTTATGCAAAACTAATCGAAACAAGGAAAGAAAAAGAACAAAAAATTGATAATTTCTTTTATTCTGTAATCTAATTAGAGCACCCATTGTTCTTGATTCAAACACTATATTTTTATATAAAAAACTAGTAATTACATACAATCTCAGAAAGTAATAAATCTAGATTAAAGATAGTTGCACTCATGACTTAAAAAGCCTAGATCTAGTTATTAGCTAAAAGTTCTTTACATTGTCAATATATATATAAATATAAAAGCATGGGTTGGGGGATGGATCGTCGTCCGTCCCCAACTCATGTTAAAAAAAAAAAAAAAAGTGGATCTCATATTAAGAAAATTAAGCAATGTCAAAAAAAAAAAAAAAAATGTACACCCCATATTAAAAAATTAAACAATATTCATGTAATTCCCAAAGTATTCCCATTAAGTCAATAATGATGGATTCATTGCCACATGCGTATCAACCCATTAGTGGAAGCAAATGAAACTATTGTACATCAAAAAACGTGGACCCCATATTATTGCTTTTCTTCAAAAGATTAAGTAATCAAACCATACAATTTCCTTTCTTTTCTTACATTAGCCTGAGATCTAATTTAGATATTTAACTGTTGTATTTGCTATTCCGCCATGTCATTTATTTGTTATGTTTACTAAAATAAATATACTTAAAATATTATATTTTAATTTTTATTCTTACTCTAATAAATGTGAAAAGAGATTAATGTCGTAAAAGAAAAAATAATATTAAATGGAGATCAAGTAATAAATCAGGTAAATTAGTCAAATTATAATTCTAATTGACGTTTCCTTAAAAAAAAAAAGTGCAAAAGACAACATGACAAGTAAAATGAGCTAAACCAAGAATATTCACCAAAAATAAAAATAAAATAGTAGTTCTTCATTTAAATAGAAAATCAAATTTCTACTTTGTTTCGTTTTAAACATGTAAAATTAATTTATTAATTTGAATTAGAATTATCCAAATCAAAATTTGATAAAAATAATAAGTATTGTTTAGGTCCAATCTACATACATTAACAATAGAATATTTTACACCTTTAAATTAATCGAATTAAAATTTAAAGTATCAACTGATGCTTAAATATTGCTATTATTTTGTCTGAAAGAGAGGAAAATAATTTCGTTTTAAATAAGTCTTCTCTTTTAAAAAGTATTAATAAATTTTTGCAAACTTTGTATTCGTTGCAAACACTAATATAATATGGTTTTGGATACGGAGCACAAACTACAATGTTAATATTAATCGTGTTTTGAACATAGTATATATATATGTGTGTGTGTGTTTATTAGCAATATAAAATATATATATATTATCACTACCCAAACAAAACTACATACACATAGATACACTATAATCCAAAGTGTTGGAGGTGGTATCGTCGTCCACCTCCAACTCATGTTTAAAAAAAAAAAAAAAAAAAAAAAGCGGACCTCATATTAAAAAAAAAGCAATAAAAAAATAGACCCCATATTAAAAAATCAAGCAATATCAAAAAATAACTACACACATAAATACACTATAATCTAAAATGTTGCGCACGGGCATACGCCATCTAGTATATATACTATGGAAATGATTCCTAATCCTCCCAACTGCGAAAGATGGTTTCAGTAATTCAATTGACATCAGTACTTTTTAAGAGTTTAGCAGCTCCAAACACAGCCGATATCCCTTTTAAAAGTATGATTATTGACACTAATGAAAATGAATGACACCATTAACAATCCTTGACACCATTAACAATCCCTTCCAGCAAAGATAGAATAGTTGCTCTACACGTTAAACTAGGGCTAGGCATAAATACCGAAAACCGAAAAACCGAACCGAACTAATTTGGTTGGTGTTTGGTGTCCATCGTCAAAAAACCGAAACCGAAATAGCCGAACCGAAGTTTGATAAAACCGAACCGAAAAACCGAACGCGCACCGAAATTTAATACATTACCCAAAAAAATTAAAATAGTCCAGGCCCATTAAGTTTAAACAAAAAAAACTCAATTGTAATAAGTTCTTTTTTGCATTTGTATCCCTAATTTTTCATTTCAATTGAAAAAATCAAATATCCTTAACAAAGAAAGGTAACTACGATGTCTCTTTAGGATTAATATATGTCTTTTATGTGTTTTCTTAATTATTCTTACCGTATGTATATAACACTTAGTAATCCTATGTCATGATTATAATTTTCTGTTCTTGTGTATCCTGTTTGTTTGATTTTGATTTCAATTTATCAGTTTTATGTTTTATTGCTTTTGAGAGTATGAATTAGTGTCAATGGAATCGCTTCTAATATTATATTAAAAAAACTGAATTGAAAAAACCGAAATTGAACCGAACCGAACTTTAAAAAATCGAAACCGAAAAAACCGAACCGAACCGAACTAGTTTGGTTCTGTGTTTGGTGTCCACCTTCAAAAAACCGAACCCGAAATAGTCAAACCGAAATTTGTTAAAACCGAACCGAAAAATCGAACGCCCAGCCCCTACGTTAAACTAAACAAAAATTCAGTTAACTTATGCACATGAGTTAAAACAAAACAAAAAACACAAAAAAAAACAAGAAAAGAAAGTCATGCTAGTCTTACCTGACACATTTTTTCCATTATTAGAATTAACAAACGTGGCTTCCATAAATAAAATCATTGTCCAAGTCGATAAGAAAACCAAAGCATTGACCAAAACCACATGCTGAGGAATTTTCTTTGCTGAAAGATAAGAAATTATAAAACAGCAACTGCAAAGTCAAGACAACTATTGTCAAACAAACCTTTTAATAACACAATAACAAATTTTCTGCTCTTGACCAAATAGACACTCCATCACAAATCCAGCTCTAATGTCAGAACAAAAACAAAATTGGACCCAACAAAGGCAACTCAAAAAGTATCAATGTTTTGGGATTGCAGAAGGGTTAGTCTTTGATTTAGGAAAAAATATAAAAATCACCATTCCCAAATGGTCATGTGATGAACAGAGAACAACCTTATAAAACAGAAAGAAAAAGCTAAATAGAGAAAATGTCCAAACTGACCAGTCAACCATGACATTCCTTTATACGGTAAATCCATTCAGTAAGTCATAAAACACAAACTTGGCATCATCACTAACATGTTTAGAAGAAAATGTCAAACAAGAAGATAGAAACAGAGTGACAATGAATGAACTTTTGTATTCACCATGGCCATTTCTAGTCAGTTTAACATCTTAATCCAGAATAACTCTAATTTAATCACAACTTCTAAATCAAGAGATGTACCGAATATACACCAAGATTGCAAGCAACAAGAACTAAAAGAAACTGAAAAAGGTAACTCAGTTAAAGAGTTAAAAAGCAAACTTAACTCATGAAGTGTGATTATACAATCCCAAACAAGATGAACATCACCAAAAATGGACCAAAGATCCATTTTCCCACTAATTTCTTTACATATATAAAGTGAAAATATATCATTTTTACCTCTTTAAACTACTTATTTTTCTGGCACATTGCACCACCATTAACCATTCTCCCTCCTCTTCTCATCTAAAAAAGAGTCCAAAAACGAAAAGAACAAAAGGGGAAAATCTATATATCTATTATCATCATCTTCACTCATGATTTCCTCGTCCGATAGAGTCTAGGCCTTCAGTCCTGCTCCGAACGATCCTATGGAAAGCTTCTCTGACCTGGCGCTCCAACGGGTCCAATCCATTCTTTAAACCATCATAAACAATCCCAAGTTCATTCACTCTTTGCTTCACTTCTCCATCTTTTTCCTCTGTGATCGGGAAATGAACACCATCGATCAATTCATTCATATGGTGAGCACATTTCTCCATCTCATGAATCTCCTTCAACAATCCACAAGCGTTCCTACGATCCCTCTTCTTCGATTCCTCCAAAATCCTTTCGTGTAGGGATAACAGCGGAACACCCCAAACGAATTGCCTAGTCACATAAAAATGTGTTTGCAACCCGCGATCCTGGCAAGGTATCGCGGCCACAAGTGCCCACATTACAAAATACAACACATAACTCATTGTAAAAACAGCCAAAGCTAATCCATTAGTAGCAACAATTTCATTATTTTTCGGAGCAGTTAAGTTGTTACCGATCGCTTGTAACTGCCTAGCAGCAGACCAATTCCTCGATACACTCCACGATAACGATCTAAAATGCCCCAAAGACCTATGATGATCATTACTATTACTATTATTATTTCTCCCAAATGACCTGTTTCTATGTGAAACAGATGTATTAGCCTCCTTATCATCAAGCATACCAATCGCCAAATCAATCAGCGCCTTTTTAGCACGACGAAATTGGCCTTCACCAACACTCCCTCTCTGATTCTCCAATGCACAAAGAACAATCTCCAATTGCTTCTGCCACTGCTTAATCTGTTCAATCCCATCCCTTATCGCGTTACAAACATCCAATCCTTTAACACTCCTATCAAAATACTCCATTACATAACGGTCCATAGGAGCTTTATTTAAGTTACTAACATTGTTGAATAAAATGGACCTGAATTGCTCCTGGCAACAAAGGAACACATCTAATAGCTTACGAATCCATTGAATCGAAAGCAATTTATCCGAATCAACATTAGACAATTCATTGAAACGTTCAGCTACTTGTTTTTGAAAAGCTTCGAGTTCTATGTCTTGGCTAGTTGCTTCATGAGCAGACTCCATTGAATGCACCTGATCACGGCGCATACTCAATAAAGACCTTCCAAAATTTGTGAATGATGCTGATGCCCCTTGATATTCTGTAATTGGCATTTCTATATATATATATATATATATTTTTTTTTTTCACATGAAACAGTCAAATTTTGAAATCAACCCACGAATTGTTGAATAGAAATTTGAGGAATGAAGTGACAAACACAAAATTTGGATCAAACCCAAAAGATTGCAGGTGGGAAAAAAAAAAGAAGCTTAAATTGGAATTGGGGTGATTTTTTTTTATCAAAAGGTTCAAACTTTAGGAAAATTAGAGGCAACCCACTAAAAATAAGATCAAGAATGGGTGGAAATGACAAAGAGATTTCAAGAAAATGAGCACAACAATTTGGGGGTAATTTTTTTTTTTATCAAAAGGTTCAAACTTTAGGGAAATTAGAGGCAACCCACTAATAATAAGATCAAGAATGGCTGGAAATAAGAAAGAGAATTCAAGAAAATGACCAAATTTCCCAAATGTTTTGGAAATCTTTAAAATCAAAGAAAAGCTATCAATTGTCTATTAAAATAAGAACAGATGGCTAAGAATTTCACAGGACATAAGAGAAGGAGGAATGTGAGAAGACAAAGTCAATCACACAAAGGCAAAGGAAAGAGGATGTTTTTGGAACCCTAAGAGGGGGAATAACGCCCTTATATTGTGCTCCATTTGGACCGCGTATATGGGTTTGTTGGAAATTTATGAAAATGAAAAATGATGTCAGATAAATTCAATGATTGTTAATGGGAAAAGTAATCAAAACTATTTGGTTTTAAGAACCCCTTTGGGTTACCTGATCCTCATAAGCTTTAAGTGTGCAAAAGTTGTTTCTAAGTGATGAAATTATTACTATTATAAATAAGTGATTATGTGTTTGGATAAAAATGTTATAATTAAAATCGGTGATAAGTGAGTCATTTTTAATTTATGATTTTTTTGTTTATAAATATTTTTGGTTTGATTAAATATTTTACTATTTACCCTTCATATATTTTTTATTTCAAATTACCTTTCTCAAAACAAAATTCTTAACTTTCTTTTTGCTCTGTGTCCGTCTCTCCTCCGTTTCTTTACAAGAATAATTCTCAATTTATAATTATTATTTTTGCAAAAATCTTAAAGATATTTTAGTCATTTCAACAAAATAACAGCTTATCAAATTCTTTTTTTACCAAATACATCAATGATTTATTACCAATTTCAGCACTTCTAGTAATCAATTACTTATTTGTAAAACCAGTTTCAATAACCGGCTCTAAATATATCATTAATTAAGCTGTAAATATGGATTTTGTTCCAATTTAGCTAACACGTACAATCACACGCAACGGACACGCATCATCTTCAATTAAGATGGGCCAATGAAAGAGCGTGTAACATAACTTTCAAAAGTGGAATCTATAATATTGACTGTTGCCATTGGATTTACTTTTGTTTTGATCCAAGGGTGGAGATTAGTTAAAGAATGTGTCTACTAATTAAGGACTATCTTATCTGACATAGTCATACTAGGTCCTGTGTAACATCTGATCAAAGATAAGAGAAATTAGTTAGGGTCACCTTTCATAATTAAAATATTTTAAAATGTTGGAAAAAGATGTAGTAACCAAAGTTGTTTATTATTTAAAAAAATGTCATTATCTCAAAACGAGAGGAGTATTAAATAAACATGAGTAACAAGAGAAATGTATAAAAAAATATATGGAGAAGGGTAAATTAATATATATATATATATGATAGAGCATTTCTAGAAAAAATTGGCGTTGTTAACAATTCTACTATTCGACTCAACGTCACCAATCATACATTATATTAAGAAACTACGTAACCAACATATTCTAATAGTGACATGTTTGGCATCTAATTGGAAAAAAAGTGTATAATAAATGTTGATTATCTTAGGTCTCAAATGAGACGAGTCTTACGTAGTCATCATATAATTGAGGTTAAAAAAACAAATTTCTTTTAGTTTAGAAATGAGAGTGATTTATCTTTAACAAAATTCAATTTAATACCTTAAGGAGTATTCATCTCAGATAGAGTACCGGATTATTCCCTTCAAAGTAAATTAGTTATGAATCCTCAGATTTGATAATTTAGTAAACAAGTATTCGTTAGATGATTGTTATAGCAAGTTATAAACTCATTATTATACTCCTTCCATCTCATCTCAATTTATGCGAACGCATTTAAAAGGGATATGGAGTTTAAATAAAAGAAAGACTGTTGAAATTTGTAGCTTAAAATAAGCCATTAAAATTTCTGTAGTTATAAATTATCTCCTTAAGAGTGAAATGAGAAGTTTAAAATTAAATTATTATTAAATAGTATTTTTTTTAGCTCAACTAAAAATGAAAGAGTGACGCATAAATTGAAACAAATGTAGTAGTAAAAAGCTACCGATTAACCACGCTAATATTCATAACAATTGTAAAATTCAGTTGAAATGATAAAATAAATGCGTCAAGATGATTTTTTTTAAATGTTTCTCGTGTAATTTTTTCTTCAAATTTGATTGCATAGTTTTAACTCGTCATATTTTTATTCATATTAATCATTCGATAATAGAAAGTTATCAAGTATACATCACTATTAAAAGTAGCATTGAAATTAAACTGCTAAAAACAGAACTTAATCGAATCCTTTTAAATCCCGAAAAGGAGAATGAAAAGAAGAGGTCGTCGTGGATGCACACGCTAGAGACCAAGTATTCCCTATATACAACCATAGTGAAAATACTTATGTGCTAGTACCAGATGGTTGTCATTTGTCAAATCAAATAAATGCACAACTTGTACGTAAAATGTTGTTATTAATTAATTATAATTAATCGTACACTCGCTGCATATAACATTTAAATATTTTTTCATACTTATTTAAGAACATAATTAACAATTTAATGTTTAAGTATTTGCCTAAAATAATTTTGTCCTTCTCTTAAATGTCTCATATAATGACATTCCACTAATTGAAACGATCAAAAATGTTAATTTGGACAAAAAAGGTACAAATACTTTTTCTATTATTAAAACGTAAAATAAATGAAATTTGCTAAACGACCAATATTTAACACTGAAAAAGGTAGCTATTTAATTTGTAAGTGTAAATCATGCTCTAAAAAATTGAGTGTTGTCAGTTGTCAATAGGATATAGTGTCTGGAGATTAGGTCTTGGTTGGCGCGTAAGCTGGACTGGGTCCGCGACACTCAACTTTCAAGTGTAGTCTTTTCTAGAAGTAGAGCCTCATATTCTTGCCTTCGAGTTTGATACTGTCAAATAAAATTCTCTGTGCTTCATATAATACACTTCTTTTTAATTCTCAGAGGGAGCTCCCTTTTTTGCTTTTTTTAGGTGACTCGAACTAATAATTTTAGAGTTGAAGCTGGAGAGTCTCACAATTATAGAATTGAAGGTGGAGAGTGCTTATCGTATATTAATTCCCTCTTGTCCATATAATGCATTTTTCCTCTCATAAACAACTTAATTTATTGGCCGAAGATCAAATACTTGATTTTTGAAGTTACTGTTATTAAGTTGTAGTCGAAGTTTAACCATATCCATAGTCGGTTTAAGAAACGTACTGCAATTACAATGAAAATAAATCGAGTAAATATATTTATTACCTTAACGATTTTCATTTTTCTTTTTCGATTTCTGAAACAAAAGTGGCTAGATAGAGCAGTTTTGCTTTTCAACCTTTGCTTTCTCGATCACTATTATTTTATTTTTTTAAAAAAAGTAATTTCTGAATTAAAAGAAGAAAATAGAGACAACTTTTTTCTTAAAAGATCCAAATAAATCCAACAATAACTGAAATTGATCACTTAATTGTACTCCGTCTTTTTCTTAACATCATGCAATTTGAGCAGTCATAGAAACTTAACATGATCTCATAATCCAAGATGGAATCTAGCCATGGAACTTGACAAAATAACTTGTCTCTTTTCCTACTTCGACAAAACACAATAGCTGTCACCTATCTATTTATTTTTAATTCTAGCGAGTTCAACTCTTTTTCACATTTCATCACTATACAAAGAGACAGAAAAAATCCACGTCTTATTAATCACATCGAAACAAAGAATGATCGTAACGGAGGCAATTTATATTATAAATATCACATATTTGTATTAAATGGTTAGTAGGCATGGGGTCCTCTCAAAGATATTCTTAATAATTAGAAGTTCATCGTGCAGCGCAAAAATATATAAAATACTTAATGGTTTACGATATTAGAAAAATCTATCACCATCACCAAAGATATATATGGTAGAATGTCATAAGAGTTCATGAATAATTGAACTATCAAGTTGTTATCTTAAATAAATAAATAAAACATACTAAAATTAAATGTCCAACTTAGATGGGGACATGTTACAATGTGGTGTTCGGTCCTCTCAACAAGTCTCCCAACAGTTTGATATATCAGAATTATTATTAGGAATATATAATAAACCTAAGGAGATGGAATCACAATTAATTAATATAATTAGATATAAAGATTATAGGATTTTTATTAAACATATCCACATGTCTAAAAGGGGCACAATAAAAGGATGAATATGCATCTCTTATCCTTTTTTAAAGGGGTTGTTTGGTGGTGAACAATTTATCTAGAGATTTTAATACAAAAAAGTAAAGAATAACATAATTATTTAGTGAATACATTTTTACTGGTTGATGTTTAATTTTGGCGAACTAAAAATGACATACACATGTACATATAATATAAAATATGTGTTTGGTTCAATTAAATAAAATTTATTTTCAATTTTAACTTTATCTTCTTAAAAATGTTGGGAGAAAGCTTCGAAGAGAGGAAAATGTTATCATTCTTGATTAGTAATCCCAGAATTGCTATCCCACGTAAAGTATGGTATTGAAATAATTATAGTTGTGGTATAAATAATTCCAGGATTGCTAATGCCGAACCAAACATGAGATAGAATAGTCCCATATTATCTCAAAATTATAATTCATTTTTCCACCAACCAAACGATCCAAGTTGGAGAAAAAAAATACTCTTTTTCTTCATTTATCAATATTATTTCAACAAGATTAATTCCTTTTAATTTTAGACTATTAGGTGTTTAGGAGTATTATTTGTCAATGGGTATGTTTGAGGTATTATTTTTTGAGAAAATTACACCGTAAGTCATGGTACAAGAATTGAGCACATAAATAGTATAACTTTTCAAATTCATCAAAAGGAGCACTATTTAATACTTTATTGGTATATTTACCGGTTACTTATCTAACTAAACTAGAAATTCACATTAGATTTATCCTACTAAAAGAGGGATCAAATTAATTCTCTTACTTTTTTATCTTTATTATTCTCATTTCTCTTTCTTCTACGTGATGGCCTATGGGTACACCCGATTATTTTCCGTTATCTCTCTTCATCGACCAATTCACTCTCGTTATTAGCAATATAGTAATTATACTGGTAATATTATTAGTATAATTACACTAATAATATTATGAGTATAATTTTGATTATACTAATTATATTATGAGTATAATTAAAAACTAATTATCTACATAATAGCGTAATTGTATATATTACTAATTTTACCAATAATATTCTGAGTATAATAATGTATATTATTAATTATACTAGTAATATTATAATTATAACCGTAATAGTAATAAGAAGGAAAAACACATATATATAAAATTAAAAAGCTAAGGTTAACAGAAGAGATAATATAGTAAAATTACCATTACCAGTTAAATTATCATTTATGGTAGTGGACAAAACCATTTTTAAAAAGAAAGAGAAAAGATAAGATTAATGTTGAACATGAAATTAGGTCCTACTACGTGCTACAAAAGTTTCGGGAAAAGATAAAGCGTGGGGTTTCGCTGGGGGTTGTGATGGGATAGGTGGATAAAAGAATCTGTCATGAAGTTCTACATTTATATAATCTGTTAAAAATGTAAACAAAGTGACTCTGCTAAGAAATTGTAAATATTTTTAAAATGTTGCACAATTACGTTTTTTTCCCTTTTTTTTCTCCAGAAAATCAACTAATCAATTATCGAAAACCAATCAAAACAGGATTTAACTGATTAATAATTCTGCAACCGTATCACAAGTAACTAGGTAGCGAAAATTAACTGTTGATACGAATTGGGAATCTGGTGAAGAATAAAAAGAAGTGCAAAACTTGTGGTTTAAGTTTACCTTTTCCAAAAGCTTTCCTTATACTCGTATATTACCTCTATCACTTTTTAGGGAATTGAAAAGGGAGTTTATTATTTTTTCTTTCATACTCATACAAAAATTCAAGAATAAAGGAGCATGAAGCATGTGATTGCAAAGTCCCATACCTAGGGTTTAAGTGTCCACACACTAAAAATTTGGGATATAGTTCCATCACTAAATCCCAAATTTTTAATTTTGTTCCAAAGCTGATTTATTGTCACCATCGAAAACCCTCTTGATTTCAACTTGCATTTATTAGAATCTTTGAAATTAGAAAGAGTAAACAAAAAAGGTTTAACTAAGCTATCCATTGTTTTTCTACCATCGTGATAGTTGGGTCTTCTTGTGCACATTTTACTAATTTCATGTGGTACTTATTATCTTTCACGAGTCCGGAACTAAAATAACCCCAAAAAAATACAGTGAATCAAAATACCCAAAAAAAAACTAGTATCAAAGTATCTTTAACGCAATATTTTACTATGTTATTCTGGGTGTCTTTTTTTTTCTTTTTTTTTTTTTTTGTTTCACACCTTTTCTGTACTTTGGGCATAGATTAATCATGTTTCGGGATTCCGGAACTTCAATATTTTATATAGAACCCTACTTATTTTTGAATGATTAATAAGTTAGGCTCTATTATCAAGGACAAGCAAAACTTCGGGTTGTCGTTTTAGTGGTTAAAAAGTGCTCGAACACCATTTTTGTCTGAAGACTTGTTGTCATTAGCTTAAAGTTTTTTTATTTTTAGGGTTTAGATTTAAGCGTGCTATTTTTAATGCGTAACTTTATTTCGAATATGTTGTGATCTTTTTAAAATAATATTAAGAAAATAGATACACAAAAAATAATACTTATTATTTACAAAAACTTTAGAATTCATCATATCAAATTGATCCAAGACTTTAACAATTTTTGTTGGAAAATTCCTTTTTTGCATGACTGCACTATGTTACTTACTTTTTGTTAAAAGAAAAAAAAAGTGGCTAGCTTTATTTCGATTATGTCGCGATTTTTTAAAAATAAGATTTACTATTACGAAATAGATACACAAAAAATATATTTGATATTTACTAAAACATGCACCATGCACCCAACCAACGCTGCTTTGGGGCATAATTTATCTAATGTGGTTGGGATATACCATGCACCCACCTAGGTTTGATCCCTGATGGTTGGGATAAAAAAAAAAAGTAAAAAAGAGATGGCTAAACCACCAAGCCATGTTTGTGAAAGTGACAACATAGACATTTTTTATTATTTATAAAGTTCACTAATGCCATCTAACTTGTTTTCATAAATTGAATTTCGAATCTTGAAATTGACATTCAAAACATCATTACCACAGAATTACCATCTTCAAATATATTTTTTATCATTAGATTTTTACTAAAGATGAATGAAAATTATGCACCAATTTGGGGAAAAATTCTAATTGGATGGGAAAAAAGACGTTTTTCTAAACATTGGGTTGCCCAAGCCGCCTTGCCGCAGTTTTGTGCGGCTAGATCTCCAAAAAAAAACTCAAAATAAAAAATAAAAAAAAATCGCATAATCGGACGTCCGAGCGCAAAGTTATGATAGTTTAAAGTTTCACCAATTTATAATTACTTTTTCTCCCTATACTCATTATTTGATAATTTTATCTTATCAATTTATATAACTGCTTAAGTTCATGCCACATCAAACATTACTAATAATCGAGCACTTTTCAACCATGCCTTGGTTGGATGCATGGTGCATGTTTTAGTAAATATTAAGTATATTTTTTGTGTATCTATTTCTTAATAATAAATCTTATTTTAAAAAGATTGCAACATATTTGAAATAAAATTACGCATTACAAAATAACACACTTAAATTTAAATCCTAAAAATAAAAAAGTTTAAGCTAATGACAACAAGTCTTCAAACAAAAATAGACTTCGAGTACTTTTCAACCACTAAAACGACAACCCGGAGTTTTACTTATCCTTGATGTATTGAGCCTACCTTATTAATCACACAAAAATAAGTACGGATCTATATAAAATATTGAAGTTCCGGTATTTCGAAGCATGATTAATCTATGCCCAAAGTATAGAAAAAGTGTGGGAAAAAAAAACCCAAAATAACGCGGTAAAATACTGCGTTATTGGGCTTAACTGAGCCGTTACAGTTAAGTCCAATAACGCAGTATTTTGATGCGTTAAAGGTACTTTGGTACAAGTTTTTTTTTGGGGGGTATTTTGGTTCACTGTATTTTTTTTGGGTCATTTTTGCTCCGGGCTCATCTTTCACCGGCATAGGCACCAAGTGACTCTATCACCAAAATTTGGACATATACATATATATATATATATATATATATATATATATATATATATATATATATATATATATATATATATAAAGGCTTAATGCATATGCGGCCCCTTAAACTTGCCCCCTTTTTTTTATTTTGACACCTCAACTAAGTGTTGTTCCTATTGAAACCCTGAACTCGTTCTCAAATGTGTCTATTAAACACAATCCGACTTATATATAGTATTCCATCTTCAATGTAGCAACATGCTAAAATATATTCTAATTTAATTATATCATTCTTTAGCTAAGATTGACAATAATTGAGAGGGAAAAAGAATAGCTCTTAATGAAACTGGCAATGGAAGAGCAGAACAAGCAGAAACTGATACATCATGACCTAAAGAATAGCTTATCACATGTCTAAAATATTACTCCACTTTCATTTCTCCAATTTAGTTTTTACTTTTAATAAAAATCAGATTTAGGGAGTTTGATAGACACACTTAAAAACGAGTTCAGGGGTTCAATAGGAACAATACTTAGCTGAAATGTCAAGGAAAAAATGGACAAATTTAGGGGGGTGCATAGGCATTAAGCCTAAAAAAAATTACCTAATATTTTGTCTCAACTAAAATTCAAAACCTAATGATTTTCAACTCACTTCATCGACTACTAAGTCACACATTTACCTTCTGAGTTATCCATTTATTGTATTAGCAGTATTTTTTTTTCAAATTATTTGTCGATTTAGAAATTCAAGGCACAAATTAATTATTTATTCACATGTTGTCATTGATAGAATTTTGCGATTAATAGAGGTGACACATAAATAGAGTAAATATTTAATGAAGAAAAATTATAACTTAGACATAAATATGATTCTAGTTAGTCATTACCCCTCCTAATTAATTTTTCTTAAGGTGCACTTAAAAAAAATGATAAATAATTTGACGGAAAGCGTACGATTTTGAAGTGGTGAGGTGGTACAATACCATAGCATTGATGGGTTTAGTCCAGAAAAGGGTGGGTCCATATTAAGTATTGTCCAAAAGTTTTATCTCTGGTGGGACGCTTTGGTTGGTAACCCACCCCCATTGGTACACTAAATTCTAGGGTCCAAACTAATTGACAAGAAAATAAATTGCTTAATCTCAAGTTGATCTTGTCTCCTCAATGCTACATATCTTGACCTTTGACCTTTGAAAGATTCACTTAGTTGACTCGCTCAATCTACAGAAACTTTGATCCAAAGAATTAAAAATTTCACATTTCTATCCAATTCCAAATATTGGTAGTTTTGGGCTTTGGCGACCTAGCATACTAAATTTGTTTCAAAATATTTGATGTTGTAAAAAAACGAAAGGTCAATATTACTTTTTTCCTTTGGAATTACCTTTATTGCTTCAATTAGCGACTTGTTACTTAAGTAAAAAGTGTATGATAGAAATTAATAGTAATAGTTTAGATGAATATTTTTATGATTAGAGTTATTAGATTTGTTTTAAGGGTACACAAAAATCTTAAAATGGAATAATATGGTCCGAAGGGAGTCATTTTGGCAAAGTTCTTCATAAAAAATTTAATAAATAAATAAATAAAAAGACAAGACAAAAGGCTCGTCAACTAACAAGAACCTGCTGACTTGCAGTAAAAGTACCTCTTCCTTCGGACTAGCGAATTATGCTCGTGCGATGCACGAGGCCTAAGATAATTAATTTAGTTATTCAATTTAGTTAATTTTTATGATTTGTATATTTTGAAAATGATACTGCGATTCTCTTTAGTGAGTCTTCATATTATTTTATTTTTTTCTCTTATTTTCCCCCTTAATTTCTCAATTATTGTTAAATTTATCTTATTTTGGTTATTTCCGCCTCTTTTTATATTTAGTAAGTTGACAATTCAAATATACTACATGTCAAGTTTATAATCACAAGATTCAAAGGATATTTTATTATATTATACACATTTTTAATTTAGAACCACAAGATTCAAAAGTCTTTCTTTATTTCTTAAACTCCATGTCTAGTCAAACGTAGATACTTAAATTGAGAGAGAGAGAGAGTATATGCCAAATGAAGGAAATGAAAGTATAATTGAGACACCGCGGACACATGGAAACTTAAAAAGTAAACACACAAGAGGTAATATTAATGTTAAACTTCTGAAATGTACACATGTTAGTCCCGGCTTAGAGTACAATTTCATTATTTTTTGTACAACTTATTGTTGTTGTGTTCGTCCACCTTGGGTGTTTGTTGTTAAATTAAAAAAAATGTCCTGTTTTGTTTATGTCCGCCTCTTTTTATATTTAGTAAGTTGATAATTCAAATATCGTATATGTCAAGTTTATAATCACAAGATTCAAAGGATGTTTTACTATATTATACACATTTTTAATTTAGAATCACAAGATTTGAAAGTCTATCTTTATTTCTTAAATTCCGTGTCTAGTCAAACGTAGACACTTAAATTGAGACAGATGGAGTATATGCCAAATGAAGGAAATGAAAGAACAATTAAGACACTTCGGACTCGTGGGACTTAAAAAGTAAGCACACAAGAGGTATAATTAATGTTCAACTTCTGAAATGTACACATGTTAGTTCTTGCTTAGACTATAATTTCAATTGCTTTTTGTACAACTTATTGTTGCTGTATTCGTCCACCTTGGGCGTTTATATATAATAAAAATAATATAGAATAGAAAAATAGACATATATTTTTAGTAATGTGGAACGAAGGGAGTACTTCATTTATTAATTCTTAAAGAACGTGAAAAGCTAAGTATAGTAATGTGACCAAGTAATATGGGACGAAGGGAGTACTTCATTTATTAATTTATAAAAAACGTGAAAAGTCAAGTATAGTAATGTGGCCAAGTAATATGAGACGAAGAGAGTACTTCATTTATTAATTCTTAAAGAACATGAAAAGTCTAGTAATGAACGGAGGGAGTACTTCATTTATTAATTCTTAAAGAACGTAAAAAGTCAAAAGTGAACATGTAAAAGTGCACGGAGGAAATGAATATGTGTCGGAGAATTAAAATTGAAGTGCATACATGTATACATGAGAAGAGAATAAATATTCAGCAAGAACGTGAAAAGTCAAAAGTGAACAAGTAAAAGTGCACAGAGGAAATAAATGTGTCGGAGAATTAAAATTGAAGTGCATACGTGTATACATGAGAAGATAATAAATATTCAGTACTATGACATATGTCCACGCGGATTTATTAATTTTTAAAGAACGTGAAAAGTCAAAAGTGCACAAGTAAAAATGCACGGAGGAAATAAAATTTGTGTAGGAACTGCATACGTCTATACATGAGAAGAGAATAAATATTCAGCAAGAACGTGAAAAGTCAAAAGTAAACAAGTAAAAGTGCACGGAGGAAATAAATGTGTTGAAAAATTAAAATTGCAGTGCATACGTCTATACATGAGAAGAGAATAAATATTAAGTACTATGACATATGTCCGATAAAAAAGTAATTGATTAAAGTGTACATGTTATATAGCTTTTGGTACAACATTCATTGTGTGTACAATTTATAAGGCTTTTGGTACAAGCAGTCAATGCTGTGTTGATTCCTCTTCCACACTAATATATAATAGAAATATGGATTATGGTACTAATAAAAGTAAAGAATTTATGAAGCATACAAATTAAATATTGTAAGATGATAATATCTGTTGGAAGTCTTGAAGATATTCTGGTTTATTTAGTAATATCTTTTTCTCCGGTATTAACCACTTAGCAATTATGAAATGGGAGAAAACTAAAAGGAAATATCACTTTCTGAACAAAAATATCAGAATGGAAGAATTCATCACATATCAGTTCGTAGTAGTCATTAGTCTTCTTGTGTGGCCAATATTCATTGCAAGTACCATGTCAAACTTCATAGACTCGTCATTAACGATCTCTTTCCTTTTTTAACAGTGGAATCTTAATTAAATTGCATGCACTTCGATTAATTCATCAGCTACTTACTATAGTCCCACAATAAATGGATCAGATAACTTCGTCCATAAAAACTTAAGGTCAAATTCATGAATGACCCCACAACTTTTGTTTTACTGCACCAATTTTATTTTATTTTTGATTAAAAATTACTCAATTTACCTAAATATCACAGCAAACTATGTTTTGTCACAAAAAGAATTACGAACACTTTTTAGTATTTACTTATCAATGACGTTCTAGACATAATCTACTCAAAACCAGCATCGGCGATAAATTTATTTGCACTGTAGAGCCCGTTTGGATTAGCTGAAAAAAAGTGACTTCTAAGCGTAAGTGCTGAAAGTTATTTTATAAATAAGCAATTACGTGTTTGAATAAAAAGGCTTACAAGGTTTTTTGAAATAAGGATAATATTGAAATTAATAGAAAATATAAAGAATAAAAGGATGAAGTTGTTAGTCAAACCAAAATGATTTTTAAGCCAAAAAAATAAGTCAGAATTGGACAACTTCTTGATTTTGACTTATTTTAAGCATTTTTTAACTTAATTTAAGCTGTTTTCTATTTTTGCCAAACACTCAAATAAGTTAAAAATGGCTTATAAGCTGGTTTGACCAACTTATAAGCCAATCCAAACGGGCTCTTAGTCAATATTGAAATGAAGTTGCAATGCATTGAAGAAGCAGATCAAAAAACAAAACGACTTCAACATTTAATAGATTGGATTTTTTTTTTATCAACTAATATAGCATTGAGGCATAGATGATTAACTGATTGGATATTGCATACATAAATTTTTTGGACTGGTATTCAGATAATAATACTAGATCTGTCAAGTTGATATGAAGTGGCTTTATAAAGTCAAGTCTCCACGGTCGTTGCACTATTGCTTGTTCTTTTCTCATTTTTGTTTTCCTTGCTTGCTCTTGCACCCCTTTCCTTTTGATTTCAACTGATTGCCACTTTATATGAAAGACCTCCTGGGGAAAAAAAAAACATTTCTTCGAAAAGCGGGCTTCTTAAAACTTACATGTTACCATCAATATACGTACTAACCGACACTCTTTAACAAGATGGTTGATGCTGTTAAACGAATAGCTCGAGTGACGCATGACTGGTGCAACTGAGATCTCAATTGCAGCTGATCGAACCTTGATCAATATATCAATCGGTGAACACAAGCGGAGGGCACAAAATGGAGTAAGTGCGGGATGCAGAGAAAGGAAATTCATTCGGAGGTTGTTGCAGCAGAGAATCTAAGTCGCTTGGCAGGTGTAATCCATTCACTCCATTTACTTCACCGATATCAGCCACAAATATGCTACCTGAGTCGGACCAACCCCCCAAGACATCCCTGTCTGAACACTGTCAAAATAAGATGTTAAAAACAATTAGACGAATTAAATGGAGGTGGAAAAACAATGACAAGTTTCATACGACGCGGGCATATTACTGGACAAACACTCTTAAAACATAAGTATCATGCAGTTGACATTTCAAGAAACATAGCAGGTCAAGAAGTGAGATGTGATATAGCAGAATATTACATCTGATACAGAAGTAAATTTTCTCATCATTGTTGATCCATTTTCATTGAAGGAATTGCATTGGTGGAAGGTTATTTGCAGCAAACTAGCCAATCGGAGTTGGATAATTTGCATATTACACTAAAACTTTGTTCATACCTTGCTAAATCCAAGCCAGTTAGAATCTCCTCGATATGAAAAATTTTTCTTGCTTTCTCGCCATCGTCCACATAGGACCTGTGAAGAAGTATATATCAAATGTGCAGTTAAACACCAATGTCATAGGAAGTATATCGGTTGTCTAATCCTTGCAGGTCATATGCAGTTCAAATTAATGGCTCTCTCAAGTTTCCCAAGAAATGGAGAAAAATGAAAAGGGTAAACCAAACAAATCATTACTTGAATTTTTGGCTATTATGAGGAAGAGAAATCCAAAAGCACCATGTATAGCATGGAATTAAAATGAAAACCTAGATAGATGGGGTACAGGATCTCAAGTTATAAAACATTTTGTCATTTTGGCCCTCAAATTTACAAAAGTGGATGACAGTACCATTTTACGGGGTAATAGATCACCAGGGTTACTATGTTGAGACTGATGTTTCAAAATTGGCAATAGTTTAGCGCCATGTTAAAGGGAAAAAGGAAAAAGACTGCACAAGGAAACAACTAATTAAATAACAAGAACAGGTATCATGTACATTGTACATTTTTTGATGCTTTTACTTTTTGAGAAGGTTAAGATTTACACTTTGCTTTATGCTTTTGGTATGAAGGAGAAAAGGAGTATAACATTTTAATCATAGTAGATACATATGTAATCTACCATGTAGGGGGAGATATTGACTTCCAACATTTAAGTCAACCTTAGAGCCCTGGATAAAAAAGAAAAGAGGGAAAATTCCTAATGTGGGTAGGAGTTGTCTGCCACGGTTAAAAACTACAGCAATTTTGGGTTTTAAAAGGAAGCACTATGTTTTCAGCAAATGAGGTTACAAGTTGGAATAATGAAAAAAGATTTTGAACATCTTTTCAAGGGGTGTCTAGTAGCAGTGCTGAAATTTTATGTCACTGCTGGATCCACTCGAGTACTACATTTTATGGAAGGGAGGATATATATGCTGGATTGAAGATGAAACTCAGATTCTCTATTTAAGATTCATAAAAACTATGAAAGGTTAGTTGTTAAATAGTCACCTCGTAGTCAACTCCTTGTACATAAACATATTCAGGATCAACGGAAGAGAAAGCAAGTCCAGTTATCTGTAGCAGCATGAGGCATTATAGTAATTATAACACAAAGCACAGGCATAACGAAGAATCGTGAAAGAAAACATGCACAGCAAGGATATGGAAAAAGAACCAAAAAAGAATGTTACTGGAGATTGAGGTAAAATAAATGAGAAGAAATAAAATTTTGACCAGACAACTTCATTCAATTGTGGCCTCACTTGAGATAAGGGTAAAATTGGCCGGACTTCTTTTAAAAAATTCCTTTGAAGCCTTATTGATAGAAAATAATTACCAATATATAAATAATTTTTTTTGTGTGTGTGAGTGAGAGAGAGAGAGAGAGAGAGAAAGGGGGGGAAAATTGACCTCATACTTAGAGCAGTTTAGCCATCTCGACACTGCTGACCACCTGCATTTGAAATATATATTTATATCAGTGTGTTAGGGTAATAAAATTATTCCTCTCATACAAACAACCTGCCGGGGACTATATTTCCCATCAGGACTCTGAAGCAAACATAGAAAGCTGAGAAAATCATAAATTTCAATAGAATTTGTAAGAGTAAGCATATCCTAGCACTAGAACTCGCAATATTCGTTTCAAAAGAATGCTCAGTCCAAGAAATATATGAGATAATAGACAAGATCAAATTATTTAACATAGTGTATTCCAAGTAATGTGGAAACAGCCTCTTGCAGAAATGCAAAGTAAGGCTGCGTACAATAGACCCTTGTGGTCTGGCCCTTCCCCGGACCCCACGCATAGCAGGAGCTTAGTGCACCGGGCTGCCCATTTTTAGTGTATTCCAAGTAATCTGAAAATTGAGTGCACAAGCACACTGTAAAGGTAAACACTAAAACAACCACTGAAAGCAAAGTAAGCCTTATGAGGAGAAAACCTGCGAGGATCATAGACAGTCACAGTGCGATCAGCTCCACCTGTAGCAATAGTACCTTTTGAAGAATTACAGACTGCATACAAGATATCTCCTACAGATCCACAGATTCGACGCAGACAACCCCCTTTTTCTTTCATTCTCAAGTCCCATATTGACAGCTGCAGCCAGTATGGAGTGCAGAGAATGAAAAGAATCAGCAAATAAGGGGACATTATCTGCATGATTCCAACATAATTAAAATAAAAATATAGAAACATTACCTGGCAACCTTCTGCAACTGCTAGTACAGAATTTCCACTGCCTAAATCCAAATTTTGCATGAAGATAACTGAAGATGGATGCCACAATCTGCATTGTCATTATCTTCCTTGAATAAGTTTCTCAAATATTTAAGCCAAACAAAAAAAAAAAAAAAAAAAATATATATAATTGTCATCTGAAAGACCAAGTGTGTCAGAAATGCTATTTAAGATCTTAACAGTAAAGTTTCTACATACTGCAACCTGCAAACAACCAACTCATGTCACTAACTTGGGTAAGAACATGAATATTCAGCTTTCTTAGGGAGACATTTATTGAACCAGTCCCTCCCCCGGCTCAGCCCCCCTCAAGATAGATGTTAATTTTACTCTTTGGCATAACCAGTTCTAAAACTTGTTTGTCAGATATTTTATTGGAATTTTTCTTCACACGATATAAAAACGTCATAGGAGGCTGGCTGGACCACCTTCCAAACAATTACAGTAACTCCTCTTGCCATGCATTTTCTTTTGATTTTGATTTCTTTCGTTTTTGGTTGATACGCAAAGATCAAATGATTGCAGACACTAAGGTGTGCTTGCTTCATACAAAGAGAGGGATGCAAACATAGGACTAAAGTCAGGCTATATAAGAGCTCCAGAAATATAGAACAGTCGATTGTCTCTAGGGAATAAGTAATTAGTCCACAAAAACAAGGTTTGCAGAAACCACTATTTAAATTTTCAATGTATCCCTCCTCTTAGTATTATTTGTTTATCTCCGTCACGAGTACTAAAATCAGCATCTGGCACTAGTTTAATGGTTTATTTTTTCTTTTTTATTCGCAACATTGCACGAAAGGCCCAAGGTAACAGAAAAGCTTTCATGGTAGTAGTATACGCATTGCCTCCAAGAGAAAATAAAAACAGTCCAGGCCCATCCAGAACGGAAAAATGAATGCTATATGTATGAAGTTTTTGGGACATGCTGCTGTACAGATAAGCAACGTCTCAAAACTGGAAAGCATTGTAGCAAAAATACAATGAAATGTTTGCAACCATACTGTCAAGGACCTGCTGTCTCCAAAGAAAAGATAAGTACTTACGAACGTAAAGTGCGGATATGAATATCTTGGTCATAGACATCAATGGTTTTGGAGAAACCGTGAGCCACAGCTGCCTGAGGCAAAAGGCCAGAAAATACTGATATTCAGACAGAAGGCAAGAAATATGCACAAACGAAACACTTACTCTTCGCATGAGACAGAGAGAGAGGATGTTAAAAAGAAAATGAATATGCAGAAGAACAAAAGCAACCTTATGACTAGCCTCCCAAGTTTCAAATCAACTTTAAAGTGCTTTAGAGTTACTGCTACCAGTATTTTTCTTAAAAAGGAATGCGTTAGAGTTCATTTGAATAACCAAAATGATTCAAGAATAACACACTGTTTTTACTCAAGTACATTGACCAACAAGTGGTTTTGGCTTAGTGAACCAATGTTACATTAAAAAATGAGGAGATTCTGATGCCAGTTAATGCCCTTATTTCAAATTTCTCAGTAAAGCATAGGCAAAAAGTAAGACTTCTCGCAAGGCTGAAGGTTGTAAAAGGCAGACTAGTCTAGCTGGAAAAATCTCCGGCAAAGGACACAAGCTACATTGAAGCACAAAGGCAAATACACAACAAGAAATGGATCGCAAACTAGTCAGCTAACAAGGACAAGGTCTCCCCTCCCTTTGTCGAGAAAAAGGACAGGCCTCCCATACACCCCAATTGCCTCTATTTTGCACAGTCAGAGGCGGATCTAGGATTTAGAGGTTCCGGGTGGCACGCTGCTGTGAAAAGTAGCGTACGTAACATTTTGTGTAAGCGGTGTCAATATTTGCAGAACTGAAGCACTAAATAACATTTATCATTGGTTTTGTAAACATGGAAGAGTATTGGCTTGTTGGTTTTTGGTTGAGTCGTAAGTTAGGAGAGGTCTATGGTTCAATTCTCACTTAACCAAAAGTTTTAAACAATAAAGGCTCGCTTAAATATTTGCCAATAGATTGTCCAATTTGTGGTTCAAACCTCAGACCTCTACAAGAAAAATAGAGCTCCTAACCAGCAAGCCAGGAATGACTAGGAAGCACTGTTTATCAGGTGAAGTACACTAAAGTCCTAGATCGCAGCATGCCAAAAAAAAGATTTAGAAACTGTACCACAAAAGAATCGAACCGACTATCCTGAAGAGTAAAACCTGATTCTCTACCATTGGCACCATGCAATCGTTTGGTACTCTGGGTGGATTACATTTCTTATCGATATATATATATATATATATATATACAGAATTTCAACCGGGACATTTGGGTGCCATGGCACCCTCACCCTCCCACATAGATCCGTCTCTGCCCACGGGCACAATACAATGGTTCTCCTACAAACTTAAAGTGAACAGGAAGAACATGCAGATGTGAAGCATCAGCCTTAATTATTACAAAGTCCAATCTAGCAGATATATGAGATCAAATACCATTGACAATTGAGTAATTTCAAAAAAAAAAAAATACCATTGACAATTGAGTGGGATTGAAGCAAAGGCCTGCCCAGCTAGCTTCTCCAACACCGCAATCTCGAGGAGAGACAGAATATGTAAGCCTGTTGACATCTAGAATACGAGCAATTAATCAAGCTGTAATCCCAATATCATGATAGAATAAATGTGAGAATAAATCATCAGTAAAAGTGATGAGTGGTCCACGTCAATAACATTACACAATTCTCTTATATCCACTTTAATTAGCCAAAGCATCAATTTCTCTAATCAGGTTGGTAAACTATTTCACTTATGACAGGTAATAGTAATCTAAACTTAGCATCTTTAGTGAAATTATAAGTAGCAAAACAAAAATATTAAGTGAGCACGTCGGACCCCATAATTGATGAATTTAGTTATTAACTAACAAAGGCCTTACGCCTATATCCATGGAGAAATTAGGTTTACCAGGAGGTAAATCAAAATATCAACTCCAAGATTTGGCTAACTTTAACAGAACCCATCATCATACAGCTAAATAATGAAAAATAAATAGGAGAGATACCTTTACCACTGGCATCCAATCTAGAGACAATAAGGTGACCATAAGAATCCACGCTTCCCAGTATTAAGCAACCAGAGCCTGTAGAAAGCTAGACATAGCATGAAGTTGTTGAAGGGTAAAGAGTAGCTGCTTCAAATACGTAAAGGAAATTTTTGTAAACTAATGGACTGTAGTAGCAGTAAGCACCGCGTAGCCAAAAAGAGATAGTGAAATTAGTAAAGGAGTATAGCAGCAAGTCCTTAAAGAAAAAGAGGTAAAAACTAAAAAGCCCTTCAAATGTACAGGACTACATCATGGTGCAATACCATCTAACTCAATAAAAGTTAGGACACCAATTTACAATTCAATGATGTGCTATTAAACACCATTCCTATGCTTCTTCTCTAGTTTCCCCTTCTCTGTCTCTATATCTATATTTATTTCTCTCTCTCTTCCTCTCTCTCATCAATTTTTTGAGTGGATAGAGATGTGCACTTCTTTATCAGCATGCCTTATTCAATACCTTAAGAGGATTATTTCAGAATAAGAGAATAGTAACAAATTTTTCCGAATGTCCAAAGGGCTGCCAAAATTCATAAGGTCCATATCACCTAATAATGCCGGTACAACTTATAGAAATCAGATATGCAGCATGTGTCCAGATCTTACTTTCAGTTTCAGCTAGCACTATACTTTGGATTTCTGATCGATGCGGGCAGCAATTGACCATTGAAGCCTCTAGAACCTTCACATTAACAATATTTTTAAGCTACTTCACAATTTTCATCTTGCTTCATGATAGAAGAAATGACAAGTTTACCTCACATTGTTCAGGAATTAGGAGGTCCTCCTTTCCTAGGTTGAGCAATGAATTTTCCATTGGAATCTGTACAGTGAAAATGAAAATAAAATAAACTACTGCTGCTTCTCATCAAACATGTTTATCAACACATCTAGTAAGGGTTAGCTAATAGCTTTCAAGCATGTTTGTGAAGTCAATATTTTAAGGCTATTCGTGCCCTTTTTGACGACCAAGGCACAATGGCAACAATCTATCTCTCTGGGGATCTGAAGAACATCTGAAACTACTTTCAAACCATCACACATATTCTGACCCAACTACCATAAGAACATAATTGAAGGGCAAAGAAGGATTCAATGTGCAGATGTGAAGACTCTATCAATAGAAAGATTCTAGCTTATTTTTATTAGAGATGAATGATTC
This sequence comes from Lycium barbarum, assembly GCF_019175385.1. Taxonomy (NCBI): domain Eukaryota; kingdom Viridiplantae; phylum Streptophyta; class Magnoliopsida; order Solanales; family Solanaceae; genus Lycium; species Lycium barbarum. The sequence continues at coordinate 133,115,220 of NC_083338.1, read as the reverse complement.
CCACGTCTGACAACTGCCACTCACATATTATTCGTTCCCACTAAAGAGAGTGATTGAGATTCTCGAGAACCTAAACAAAAGTGCTGAAGTGAGCGCACCCTAATGCTCTCCTCTCTCCCTATGAACTCTTTGTCACTTATAGACTACAATAATTATCTCAATCCATCTCTCTCTTGCTACGTCTCCTAATTTACCTCACGAAAAGCGCAAATGAGAGTGTAGGATCATCTCAATTGATGAAATTACAATCATTGCAAAGAGAATTTCAATTCCACTATCTTAAATGAGGCAAGGAACTAATTGCAGCTCAATTTTTTTTATGACTGAGAAATTCTGCTGGAGCCGACCCTTTGGTCCAACCACTGCTTTCGAAACTCAGGGAAGATGGGCCCGCACCCTCTACCCTTCTCCACTTAAATACCCGAGTTAGTTCGCTTGGCACGGGGCTCAAAAGCGAACAAAAATTGCAGCTTGCAGCTCAATTTAGCTAACTGGAATCCATCAGACAAAGCAAAAGGACTAGCGAAAGAATGTTCCAGTGAGGGCCCCGGGTCCAATAAACATTAAAAGAACAAAAATTGTAACCTGAATAAATACATCATTATATACCAAGTTGTGATTTTTGACATGCATATATGAACACTTGTTAAATCTTGCACATGTAACATACAAAGTTGTGATTTTTGACATGCAAGTAATGAAATTACAATACCCGGAAAGAGAATTTCAACTCCCCACTCTTAAATGGGGCAACAGAATAATTGCAACTCAATTCAGCTTATTAAAATTCATCAAACAAACAAAAGGGCTAGATAAAGTATGTTCCAATGAGGGGTCCAAGTCCAACAAACATTAGAAGAACAAAAACTGCAACCCGAATCATACATTATTACAAACCAAGTTGTGATGTTTGACATGCATATACCAACAACAACAACATACCCAGTATAATCCCACATGTGGGGTCTGGGAGGATAGAGTGTACGCAGATCTTACCCTTACGAGGTACACAACATATATGAACACTTCTTAAATCTTGCACCTATAACATACATATACACACTATGAAGCATGCCTATGCAGGATTAATTATACATGTATAGAGGATTTTTTGAATAGGACTTACAAGAACTCTGTAAATGTGGCAACCAGAAGCAATGTAGACCCAACAAGAAGAATCCTTATCATCATCATTCATCTGCTCTCATAAATAAAGTAAAAAAGAACAGTTAAAATGAATTATTGGGTAATGCAGAAAAATGGATTATGGGAAAAAAGAATTAACAGACATGAATGGCAAGACGAGTAGACTGAAGATTGCCAGGGGAAGGGTGCTCTATAAGAGTAGAAGGAACAACTGCTTTCTTCAAACATTTTGCCTTCAACTCAACCATTACTTCAATTGTTTTGAGAATTTTTTTTCTTTTGTGTTAAAGTGTTGTTTGAAGCTTTTCTTCAAGTGTTTGAAGTTCTTGATTTGAGGTTTATCCCAACCCCAATAAACCTAAGGGGTCGTTTGGTAATCGGCTAAACAGTAAAGTTAGGCAACGATTATGATGTAAAGATTGTTTATACTATCATTAACGAAAAACTATTATAAAACAATTCATAATAAAAAAATATTGTAAGATTAATGATTAAGAGAATGTTATACATGAGTTAATTACTTTAAAAAGGCATTTTATCTATAAATTATTAAATATATGTATTATTATTACACATATTTTATTCCAAATGAAATAAAAAGTTATCCCATAATTATGAGGGCATCATATAATATCGCCAACAAAATATTGTATTATCTTATGCGAGATTTTATGTGAGGATTAATTATTCATAACCAAGCACTGTGGAGTATTTATCTTATACGAGATTGTGTCGGGATTAATCTTTTTTATACGCCAACGAAATGATCCCTAAAAGTTACAATTATATACATTATTAGGTCACTTAAAAACTCTATTATATATAGTTAACCATCTATAATAAGGGTAAATTATAATAATCTCAAAAATAAGCTAAGTAATCTACTATACCATATAATATTAGACCGGTAGTTTAAAAATTGTTAACACTATTTATGCATAAAAGTTAAATCCTTTAATTTTAGGACATGGAAACTTTCAAATTAGTGTCCTTTCTTCAGAACTGGAAACGAAGTTCATACATGAAGAATTAAGAAAGCATAGCTAGGAAGAAAACTCCTAATTGAATTAAACTAATTATAAAGATGAGATGGAAGTGTAAGGTTCTATGATTAGAGAGAGTGGGAACTTTGGATGAGTAGTCAAACTCAAAATGTTCCTCATTGTTCACATCTTCACACATCATGTTATCAGGCAATTATCAGCTGAATACATGGAATTAAATTAGCCAAAGTTGATCTCACAATTAAAAGAAAGTAAATCAATAATAACCATGTACTTGATCACATCTTAACGTTACTATTACTTAAATTACTTTGAACAGGAAAAATAGGTTCAACATTGGTTAACATCCGCCAAAGCTGATGATGAAGCTTTACATAGGAACATATAGATCATCTAATATTGTACTCGTACTTTATTTACAAGTTGAAGACGTGCTATATATTCTATCTTATTGCACCAAAATTATTAAATTATTCTTGTAATTATTTCACTATAATAATACACAGCAGATTCTAGACCTTAGCTTCTAAAACATTTCCCCAACTGTAGACGTATATGGCACTTATTTTGTTGTTTAAGAGTTAGGGCCCGTTTGGCCATGAAATTTTTTCACTTTTTCCCAAAAAATGTTTTCACTTTATTTGAAAATCAACGTTTGATCATGAAAATTCCAAATAAAACTTAAAATTGTATTTGAAATTTGAAAAACACCAAAAACTTATTTTCACTTTTTTTTTTTTTTTTTTTTTTACTTTTTTCACTATTAATACATTCACACAACCAAATATTCTTTGCAAATACTATAACCAAACACAACTCCATCTTCAACTCCACAATACCAAATAAAGTGAAAAATATTTGGTTTTCATGGCCAAACGCGACTTAATCTCTTTGTCTGAGCATGAAGTTGCAATTGGTAGATCTATTCTACTAATGGCTTTAATTGGAGAATTGGATATTGATGTATGTTTTAAGAGTTATGTCTATCTTATTGACTTTATCTCAAAGAGATGTGAGAATAACGATATTATGTGAGTTCTTAATTATTGTGAATGAAGTTATATTTATGTTATTCTCATGTGATGAAACATGAAAGTTGCACGTTGTCTTGATTGGACATTGAGAAAGATCATATTGCTAATTACCTAAATTTGAACTTTAGATGATGCTATATAGAATTTGTTTTTTTCCTAGTGATCAAAGTTAAAATTTAGATATAAATGACTTAGGCCATTATTTTAACAATTTGAGCCATTTTACGCCTATCTATGAAGTAAAATTATTCATTGGCGTGGCCATGCTGGGCTGAGTTGGTCCTTCTATTGATCTAGACATATTATAAACTGATTGGTTTATTTTTGCATCTTGCTATTGTGTTGATCGAACTAATTAAGACAAAAACATAATTGAAAATTAAAACATAGTATGATACCTTAATTTGTGTTTTAATATTTAAAAAAGTTTATTATAGAATTTTTCTCGAGGACAAACAAAAACTGTGTTAAGTGTTTAAAAAGAGCAATAACAGCAATTTTTTGGAGTACAAAGGAGCAAAATAGGGCATAAACCTCGTTAAGTTTCAACAAATACTTTTTAGAGTTATTGTTTTATCTTACTATAGCTATATTTTTAAGTAGTTTTATTGCTTTCTTTAAGGTTTGGTACATGATCTAATTACTTTAATCTACGATTTTAAATGGATTCTTTTGTAGATATAGTTACTTAATTTTATTACCAAGACAAATATATACAATTAAACAAAACCTTCAACCAACTAAACTTTTCCTACTACTCCTATCATAACATAAAGCAACACTAAGCATAAAAGTTTGAACTGCCTAGCTATCTTCATGTTGCACGTTCCATGCAACAAGAAGAAATACATTCCCTGCTAGCCCCATAGGATATGGCATGTTTGTTTAAGTAATATATCATATCCAAAGTGGTTCATCCGAAAATATGCCTATGTCTGAAAAGGCATTACCTTTTTTCTTTCAATTTTTTTCTTATTTAAATACATCGAGTTTTACTATGCAAAAACCCTATAAAGATCTATTATTTGATTAAGGTAAGCTTCTTAATTTATAGAAGTGAGTATTTTTCTTAGGAGGCGTGTTAATGCTAAAAACATTGCTTATTATGAAACGAGGGAGTAAAAAAGCAAAATATCTTTGCAATTTAAAACCAAACACAAAATCATGAAAGCCCTCAGATCTCATAGCTTAAAAATCACAGACAGCTTAAAACGTGATGGAATTCATCAGAAGCCTTTCAAACATCACCATAAACACCAGCAGCAAGTGACACGTGTGTGCTTTTTGTGTGTGTGATGTTAAGGGATACGAGGAAGGGGAGAAAGAATGGCGGATACTGCTGATATTCAGGTGATGCAAGAAAGACAACTGATGAATCTACAACAATCCATCACAAGCCGCTCAATTATATAGATTTTCCATCATTGGGCTTAAACAAACCAAAAATTGAAAGAATAAAAAAAAAAAAAAGAATGAAGATAACAAAGAAGAAAACATAAATAAATAGAAGACAATAAGAGATAGACAAAGTCACAAAGTTTAGAAACTGCCGAAAGTGTGGCGGAGAAAGTAAAACAAGGGTTTCATTTGTGAGTTTGTGTTCTAACTTATATATTATATAGAGGCTGCAAATGTTGGAATTTGATGGAAGACCTAATGGGGTTTAGGGCTTTTGGCCCTGTTTAGCTACACATACTGGGCTGCCATCCAACAAGTTTGATAATCGATGAAATAATGCCTTTCAAATGGCCCGATTTGGAATTTTTACTCGTTATAGCTTCTTTTAAGACCTAATTATTAATATTAACTATCTTTTTATTTAATTATATTTAGTAGATAATTAACTTTTCTAAATTACAAATGGTAGTTTATCAAAAATACATACTCAAACACATATATCTTTCTTATTTCCCAATCACTACCCATTTCAGATTTTTCATTTCTTAAAATCCTAAAAAAAAATCTCTCCCCTTCTCTCAACCACCACCACCATGGCCGCGCCGCCCCTCTTCTCTTCTCCCTCTCCCTCTGTGCTCACCCCGCCATCTCTCAGCCGCCCCTCTCTCTCTTCTCCCTCTCCCTCTGTGCTCACCCCTCTCTCTCTCTCTTTTCACTCTATCCGGTGAGGCGATGGCACGGATCTGGCCGTGTGTATTGTTGGTGGTGGCAGCGATGGCACTTATTTTGAGATAGCGGCGGAGAAGATGACGTGGAGGTGGAGAGATTAGGATTTTGTTGGTGGTGGAAAGGTTAGGGTTTTTTTATGGAGGTGTTGTCTCAGATTAGGATTTTGGTGGTGGTGGAGAGATTAGGGTTTTGTTGGTGGTGGAAAGGTTAGGGTTTTTTGATGGAGGTGGTGTCTCAGATTAGGATTTTGGTGGTGGTGGAGAGATTAGGGTTTTTGGTGGTGGTAGTGTCTCAGATTTGACCGTGTGTATTTGTTAAAAGCCAAATACAAATACATTAAAAAATCTACATCTCACAAATTAAATACACTATTTTTTAATGTGTTTGTCTTTGTATTTCTTAGTGTATTTTGTTAATTTTTGTCTTTGTATCTGAATGTATTTGTTGAAATCCATTCAAACACACGAAAATTTGAATATATTTGACTTCATATGTAGTTGGAATGTACACAATGTATTTGAAATACATCAAAAAAAGCCATTGAAATACATTAAAAAAAAACCAGTAAAAAAAAAATCACTGAAATACATACAAAAAAAAAATCACTGAAATACATTAAATTTTTTTTTTACTAAAATACATCAAAGCAAAAAAAAAATAATCACTAAAATACATAAAAAAAATATATATATATTAATATCTAATTTAATAGCTCCACCGTTAAAGGTTAAAATCAAGGATCCTGTTTTTTTTTTATCGTGTTCTCATGTATTTGTTGGCAACTACACGGGAAAACATACACTATTTTACTAAAATGTAGCTACAAATGCTAATATTTAAAAGGGTAGCTACAAATGGTAGGAAGCTACAATAAGGTAGTCATTTGAGTAAGTTTGTCGATTTAATTTTTGGTCCTCCAGTAAGTGCACGGTTTGTCCTTCAAAATCAGTCCATTTGAAGGACAAAACTTGAAGACCAGCACAAAAGAGGAACCAAAGTGCAAATGACCCTTTTGCCATTCAAATGGTTTATTCTTTAATTTCTGTCCTGCAAATCGAACTTATGTCTAGCAAGACGTAAGTTTTTAAGGACAAAAGTGCAAATGACCCTATTTGCACAAATGTTACAGCTTACAAGTTTGAGGAAGTGGGATTTTAAATTGCAAATATGAATTGAGTTTAATTCAAGCGGGTGTTATTGTTTTTTTTTTCTTTGAAATTTTAGTAGGAAAGAAGATTTCTATGTTCACATTTTAGAAAAACTACTTCAGTTTCGAACATATATGTCTGAAACTTTAGATATACATATTTGAAGTTTGACCTTGACAAGTCAAACTTCAAGCATAGTTGTCAGAAGTTTGCAGCCAAAATTCAGACACTAACTTTTGCATATCCTGTATGCTTGAAGTTGTTTCAAAGTGGTTTAAATGGTAGTTCCAAAATCGATTGTCCGTGCACTTGCCCCATTTTATGATGTTGAGTTAAAATTGTTGGGGAGAGAGAGAGAGAGGGGGGTTCACGAGAGGTGACACCATTTTATTTTTTCAGTTAAATCTCTTTTCTCCATAGAAAAATAATTGTACCGCATTTGTTCAAGAAGAAGATAAATCCTACTTGTGACTTAGCAAGAAGCATGAAATCAAGTGCGGATCTTTACTTCTGTTTGCATGTTAAAGCCCAAAAAGAGAGAAAAGTAAACATGACATTCGAGAGGGTTCATTTGTTCTCTTTGAAATTGAGCCAAACGAATTACATATGGGTCATTTGCATGCTAAAGAAAGATCAAATTAGTGAAAGGAAATGGTTATGAAGCTTTTGTAGACTTTTTCTACTGTCAATTGATGTAATTAAACGGGTAAAGGCTCTTCTTTTTTCAGCCTTTGCTTTGAAAATTTAGAAGACATACTAGTTCTCCATCTAAAACGCTGGGAAGTGTTTTTGACCAAAGTCCCATACTTTAGGATGACTTTGTGCAGTTTATCTAATTCAAGCCAATTTGTGCATATCTTGACTATTTCACAAATGCTTGTTGTCGCGCACCTGCATATATACTGAATAACTCTGTCCACCAAAACTTAAACAGTTGAAAAGAAATCACTCGAGGTTTTTGTACTCTATCTTCCTTTAACAAAAACCACATGAAATAATGGGATTGTTAAATGAATGTTATTAACAGCTCTAGCACTATAGCTTCATAATTCGGTGGTTTAGATGAAAAAAATATGAGATGATCTTGCATCTTCAATATTTTCTCTAGTATATATCATATTTTATTAGTTTAGCACTAGAGCTAGTTGTCTTTTGTGTTAAGTTTCAGGCATGGAGAAATATAGTCATTGTAAACATATTGAAAATTCAAATATAGCTATAGACATTCAAAATTATTGAATCTAAATTTATAAAATAACTTGGACAATATTTAGTTCAAAATAAATAGGGAAAAGGACACTGTTTGTCCAACCGGCCCAAACTAATCCCACATTTGGCCAATGTTTGGGCTTAATGTCACCAGAAGTCCACTCGGCCCAAACTAATTTCACCCTGTAGCCCAGCGGTTGAAAGCCCACGCCTAACATCTTTATTTCCATTAAGCTAAGGGAAAAGGACAAAATTGGGGTTTCCCTCATTGACGTCTTCTCTTTTCAACATAACTGAAAGGGGTTTCTTCATTATCTCCTATTTTTAAGCTCGATTATATTCGAAATTGACACGTTCTCTTCAGATACCAATGCCAATTTCCATTAAGTTGTATCTATTTTGTATATTGTTTGTATAGTGAACTTTGTTGTATGTATAAAACTTGAAACTAGTTTGATGTGCTCGTGTATTGTGTGGTTGAGAATCTGTACCGGAGGCTATTCCTTTTTCTGACACACACAAAAAATGTGTATATATGTTGTATATTTTCTTTAATATATAATATATACACAATTTTGTATATATAGTGTATATTTTGAACCTGCTTTATACAGGGCACTGTACTGATACATATTTTATATAAAAATGATATATATTATATACAAAAATGATACAATTTTCTATTCTCTACAGGGCACTGTACTGATACATATTTTATACAAAAATGATATATATTATATACAAAAATGATATAGTTTTCTATTCTATACAGGGCACTGTGCTGACACATATTATATACACAAATGATACATATTATATTAAAAAATGATACATACCTTAGTGATTCATATATTATACAGTTTCTATACATTACAGATAGGTACTGATACATATTTTATACACAAATGATACATATTATAAACAAAAATAATTTTTACGACTGTTGTTTAGGTTTCCATGTTTAAGAGTGATTAAACGAGGAAATCGCCTTAGAGTTTTTTGCGTTTGGGTTTTTATTTTTGAAAATTGCCTTATTTAAATTTTGGCTAACGGATGAAATTTGTTTAATGGTTACATTTTGGGTTTGGTGAAACTTGGGCCAGCGGGTGGGTTTAATTTTGGCCAAACGGCCAATTGTGTCCTTTTCCCAAATAAATATTGTGGGCTAGTATAATTGAATTAATTATTTAAGTCCAATAAATATATATTTAACTAATAGTCCAATATTATTGGGCTAATTCATTGATTTAAGCTTCAAATGATGAGTCCACTTTGTTAAGTCCAAGATGTTAGCTTATCTTGGAGACTCATATTTGTGTCACACATCAAATGAAGTGTCACGCTACATCAATTGAAAAAGCCAATGGGATCATTTGCACGATTGCCATTCAAAGGCACTAGTCTTTAATTTTTTCTCCTCAAATTGTTGGTTTTTAATTTTTGTCTTTCGCCTAATACTCTGAGGTTCTGGGTTCGAATCTCTGCTCAGTAAAAAAAAAAAATCGCAAGGCAGATGTTTGTAGCAAAAGTAAGTCTATCCTGACAAAGGTTTTGCCTCAAGGCGAACTTTTACCCAAAATTAGGCCTAAAGGCAAACCTCTACTTTAAGGCCTAACTTTTCTAGCAAAGTTAGGCCTATTTAGGCAGAGGTTTGCCTTAACTTCTGCCTGTATAGGCCTAACTTTGCCCGAATAGGCCTAATTTTGCCCGAATAGACCTAATTTTGCTACAAACCTCTGCCTTGCGATTTTTTTTTTTTATAATATTTGACTGAGCGAGGATTCGAACCCGAAACCCATTGGTTTTTAGGGAAAGGGTAAAAATTAAAGATTTCAAATTTGAAGGACAAAAATTGATGACCAGTGCCTTTGACCAATGCCTTTGGAGGCATTCCGCACAAAAAAATGGATAATGACCCACTTCAATCTGATTGGTCGGTGACTTAAGTCAACTAATCAAACGTAAAGAAAAAGAGTTTTCCCTTAACATAATTTTTCTCTCTCGAGACTATAAATATGGTCCTAATAATGTAGATTAGGGACCAAAATTTCTAACAAGAAGCTAGAAAGAGCTCATGGATTAATAACCATTGATTTCTCTACAAGCCGCGAGCAGTCAAGTACTTCGCTATAAGCTATAAAGATCAAACTTCAAGTCTTTGAATTCAAATACTGCTCAAGATCAAGTCCATCAAATCCAAGATCAAACTCAAAAACACTTGAATTTATTTCTGAAAAGAAGAATCATAAAGATTTTAATATTCATTGTATTGGGATAAAATACAACTTATAAAAAAGATTCACTACAAAAAAAGGGGTAATTTGCGGAGGTTGAAAGTTGCAATTTGCGGGGGTTTTAGCCTCCTGTAGCATAGGCTAAAACCTCCACAAATTGCAACTTTCAACCTCCGCAAATTACCCATTTTTTTGTAGTGATTCTTGACCTGAAATTTAGTGTCTACAGTATCAACTTAATTCTATAAATGTGCTTGTGTTTGACCTCACATATTGCTATTACGCAGGTATTTTGAACTATTCATTGTAACTTTGTTGTCTAATTAATTTGTATTTTAAATTCTTTTAGTTGTTTAAATTAGGCTTAAGAGTCAAAAACACCTCAAGTATCACCTTTCTTTGAGTTTCCTATCTAAACTATCAGGTGTGAGAGTTTCCTACCTAAACTATCACCAACTAGTTGCAAAACACACCTCAACTATCAGTTGTTTACTTTTCCTACCTGAACTATAACCAACTAGTTTGGAAAACACACCTCATTAAAAGTGAATAACTGATAGTTGAGGTGTGTTTTACAAACTAGTTGGTGATAGTTTAGGTAGGAAAAGTGAACAACTGATAGTTGAGGTGTGTTTTGCAAACTAATTAGGAATAATTTAGGTAGGAAACTTTTAAACCTGATAATTCAGATAGGAAACTAAAAAAAAAAGTGATACTTGAGATTGAGGTATGTTTTTTACCCTTATCTCTTTAAATTACATATATTTGCATCACTCTCACTATTTCGCTCTAAGAAATGGTACTCGCTAAGTACCAACATACTGATGGATACAAAGATCAATACACTTAATTTTCAGTGTTAAATCGATTTGGTAATATTTTGAAATAAATTTAGCATATTGTTATAACAACATCTAATAGAAATTGTCTTAAACTAGTTAAAATTTCTTAGTCAAACGACTCAAATCTAAATTATCTAGTTTCTCATATAGGAATAATATCAATTTTTGGGAATGAAAGGAGTGATAATCATATCCTACTTACTACGACAAATTCCCTTAAATTAAACTTTATTTGTTTATTAATTTGTGAACTTGGGTGATTAAAAATTGGACTCCAGGCGAATATGCCAAAGATGTCAGCTTTTATCACCTTATTTCTTTTAATTTATTCTATAGAAAAATAGAGAGTGGGGTTCTACTGCATTCTCATATGGAACTGTTAAAAAAACCTAGAAGTATTCGAAAAAATAAATAAAACGATAAGATAGAAAAGTGCTCAAATTTGGACGTTTTGCCAGAATGACAGAATGCCACCCTGTTATATTTAATAAAAAAAGAAAGTAGTTCCACACTACAACCTTATCATCTTCGAAAATTATTTTAAAAGGTGCAAGTAGTGCTTATTGCTTTGGATATAATTTTTTGTGCCTTTCAGTCTCCCAGTAATGCTAATATCAAGACGTAATTTTTAATTCTAACTCTAAAATGCATCTTTACTACTCTTAATAACTAACCTTTGACAAGATGTGTTGTCGATTTTTCACCTGCTAAAATATGATCTTGACATCAAACTAAACTTATATGGAAGGTGTATGTAATTGGCGTGGTTTAGAATAGGAATCCAATAAGCATAGGAGTATAATTTTTAGATGTCCAATAACTATGTTGCTCTGACAAATTTGTCCTACTAACTGGCAGAAGTTAAAGTTAATTAGTTGACGAATTTTGTAATGCATGGTGGAATGAATTGGTTGTGAAAGTCTCAAAAACATAGGGATAATGCTTCTCCCACTTTTACATCAGTCAATTTCAATTACATGATCTATATGACAAGTAAGAAAAGGTATTTTTTTTAATTGGGGGAAGAATATGAAAAATAAGTGTAAGACGGTATTTTATCTAAGATGATGCTCATCACTCATGAAGATCGATGTGTTGGTTGTATCTTGATGTGTTAACATATAAATATTTGCAAGACGCAGTTCTACAACTGTTAATACAGAAACTTATTCATGATTAAAAGTTAGTAGATTAAAAAAAATTGAAAGTTTCGAAACTATAAGTTCAAAACTTATTACTCATTTATATAACTTTTCAGCTTTTTTCACATGCATTCGTCTAGTCTATGCTGAATGATGAATTCAATTAAACTTTGACATTCTAATCTAGGTTGGCTTGCTATTAATTTGAGATTCAATTCATATTTAGGTTATCGGCTTATAGCTATTGAAAATTATTTAAAAGTTTAATCAAATGCGTTAACACATATGACTAAATGTACTAATCAGAATATGCCAAACTTCTAAACAACTGCAATCAAACCTCTCTATAGTGGCAGCGTTTGTCCGGAAATTTCATGGCTGCTATAGTGAGGTGTTGTTATACATGTATACTGATATTCGATATTTAGATCTCATTTAGCTGTTATAAATAAAAGTACGCAAACAATTAAATTTTTGTACTTTTTATGTTATAAACGAAAACAATATACTTGTAAATTTAAAATCTCAATTGATTTTCATATCTCATAAATTAAAAATTAAAAAGACTAATAAATTACTACTAAATCCATAACTAATTGTACCACAGAGATAAAGAATTAAAATATATGGAACATATGCATTTTAAATTAATTGAGAATTTAAATATTTCAAGTTTGACGTAAGAACTCTACAATTGTAGGTTGTTTCATAAATTTTTGTCTCTTGGTGATAATATAACGCTTCAACTGACTAAAATTTTTGTCCAAACTTTCAGCAAAAGTAAATTCAATAGCTTTCCCTTGAAGGCTGTCTAAGTGCTTAACATTTGATTCTTCTATCTCCAAGTGCAGTAGGTTGAGGCTCTTCATCGACACTTTTGTTGTCACATAATATATTTTTTACAAAATATTATTACACGCTATTTGAGTGTGACTGTTATAAAGAGGTAACTTTACAAAGAGTGTACCGCTATAACGGATGTCATTGCTGTTATAGGCAGAATGTTGTTATAGAGAAGTAAAATATAACATGAAAAATCGGTTCCGGAGAAAATCAGACCGTTATAGTGAAATGCTATTATAACGAATGATAATTATAGAGAAGTTTGACTGTATAACAAAACTTTCAAAAGGCATAGCCTCCATTGAAAAAGTTTAGGTATAAATGTATAATGTGTAAGAATATCCCAATTTGTGATTTAAGCAAATCAGATCGGAGTTAAATGTTTAGGTATTAATAATCAGATTTAAAAAGTTTTGATAGATATTCTGCTGTTAGGTGATTGCCACTTTATTTAATTTGTAGTTGATTGTTGTTATTGGACTTATTACGTATTTAATTTGATTAATTTTAGCCTTTTTACTTTTCTATATTCCTTCTCAGACTCTAGCACTTGAGAAGAATGATCAAATGGTCCTTAATGTATAGGCGTTTGACTATTTTAGTCCTCGATATATACATTCAACAAAAATAGTCCGTAATGAATACAAAAGTGAACACTTTTGATCCTAAGCTGGAAAATTAACGGTTAAAACAATTTAACCTCCCTCAAAATGAAGCCTAGCAAGACTCCCTTTTCCCCATATTTTCTATGACGATCACCACCGGAAATTTCATAATGAATTGCAACCAAATTTCCACGCATCTTGAAAAATACACCGTAGTCATCTCCTTCCAAATAATCCTTTAAGGCAAAGGAAGCAAAAGATAAAAGAAAAATTGAAGAAAGAAAGATTCTTTTTCAGTTTTCTTTTTGATGATGCATAGGAAATCATAAGCCACTTGTGAGTTTGTTAGTAGCGTCACATCGGTGAGTTGAACGACAATTTGTCTTTCTATATGATTTTGAGCAATTTTTTTTACCTTTTATATGATTATTAGTGTCAGAGCGATATATGTGAGGCGTCTTAGTAGTCCCACTTCAGTAAGTAAGATGACAGTTTATCTCACCTTATAACAATTCTCATCTAATGAATTAGTTGTTATTAGGATTTTCATATGAAAGAATCACACAAATCCTCAGGCAGTTTTACAATCTTCAAAAGGTGAAATTTAAGTGGCCATTATGTGGATCCAACTGCATTCCCATTCTTTTACAAACTAGTGGGATAGATGTTTTAATTCCACCATGACTCGTTTCATTTTAGTTTTTTTTTTTTTTTTTTTTTTTTTTTTTTTATACTTTACCTCTTTCAATTTCCCTCCCACTACTCTCATGCTCGTTAAGCTCACCTAATTTTCTCCAAGAATATATTACTTAACACACACACGTTAAGATGTATTTATCTTATGTTAAACATTGGCTGTGTAAATGGAGTTTTACATAATCACTGCAATTTAATATATTAATAAAAAGATTACTTGCCTAATTTTTCAGATTATTAGTTCTATTTACTTTGAATACCTTTAATTAATTAGTAACTTTAAGGTTACCTGATGGCTAGTGAATATATTTTCTTACTTCCATTATATAAAAGTTGATTGAACTCTATTAAATCCCTTATCCCCCTTCCTATTGGAATAGTTAGTGTTGATGGGAGTATATGACAGAATGAATTTTGGAGAAAAAAGAAAGTTACTCTTTTCGAAGAGAAGAAAGTTACTTTTTTATAAAAAAGAAAATTGCTCTTTTCAAATATTAAAATTTTATGGTTAAGTCTGAAATTAATTAAAACGTTTTTGGTTTATGGCTGTAGTGCATATTCCTAAAGGATGCATCTGTTATGAAAAGTCATTTTTGAATACCTAGTACTGCTTCAAATTCCTAAGATATTATAAATATCTGGTACTGCTTCAAAACAAAGTATGTACAATTACAAAGTTTCTTTTCTTCTCTCTATTGCTTCACTACAAATCACAACATTCTATTCTTGTGGCAAAATTCGAATTAATTCCTGATATTCAAAAATAAATAAATTAGGGAGTGGGGTTCTACTGCATGCACAGATATGAAATACCCAGAAAGTACCTAGAACTATTCGAAAAAATTAGGCAAAAGACATAAATTGACCCTTAAACTATACCCTAAAAGTCATTTTCAGACTTAAATTATGCGGGCGACCTATTACACACCTAATATATGAAAAAACGATATTATTTAATCCCTGACGCACATATAACCAGTCTCAGGTGTGGAAGTGTACCACACGCGCGCGACACGTCAGCAACACGTCATTTATTCTTTCACAGTTTTTTTTTTTTTTAATTTATTCTTTCACAATTTTGCTTTTTTTACTTTATTAACAAAATTAAAAAAAATTAAAACTAATTTTCCCTCATCTTTTTCATTTCACCACACCCCCCCCCCCCCCGCCCCGCCCTTCCCTTCCACCTTCACGCTACTCCCACCCCCCAAATCCTTCACACCACCAGCACCACCGTCACGCCGCCCCCACCCCCAGACCCCCCTTCTTCTTCTTCTTCTTTTTCTTCTTCTTCTTCTTCTTCTTCTTCTTCTTCTTCTTCTTCTTCTTCTTCTTCTTCTTCTTCTTCTTCTTCTTCTTCTTCGTTTTTTATGCCCCCACCGTCACGCAACCCCCACCCCCACCCCCACCCCCCAAATCCTCCTTCTTCATTTCTGCACCGCCGCACTACCGCCCGCCAGCCCCCAGACCACCCACGGTCAATCTTCTACCACATTCCAATCTCTCATTCTAATCTTCTTTTTCTTAGAATTACTACGCAAATCATCATTGCCGATAAATTACAAATTATTTCTACAAGTTGAAACCATTACACATTCTTAAATCTGAAATGGGTAGTCGAAAATGTTGTTGCGTTACCAATTTTGAATCTGAAATTTTTGTTTGTTGGTGATTTGTTAGTCAAAATTGGTAATCAACAATTGCTTGTCAAGTAATATCAATTGTGAATGTTCATGGTGGAAAAAAAAAAAACTGAAACAGTAAATGCCAGAGACGAGCTCGTCGGAGCTCCGGCGTAGGTGGAAGTGAAGAAGAAAACGAGGGGCATGGCGGTGGTGAAATGTAGAAGAAGAAGGCGCTGGAGGTGGAGGTGGTGTGAGGGTGGAGGTGGAGTTGGGATGTGGTGGTTAAATGAAAAATATGAAGGTTTTGGCTGGTGGGGGGTGGTCTGGTGTGGCAGTGATGTTGTGAAGATGAAGAAGAGGGGGGTGGGGGGAGGGGGGGGGGAGAGGGATCCTAAAATATGTATATTTAGCCAAAAAAACAATCAACAAAATGCGCCCCTTTTAAAATTATTTTTATATTTTATGTCACATCAGCTCTTAGGGGTTAAATAATATCACTTTTTCATATATTAAGTATGTAATAGGTCGCCCGTATAGTTTAAGTGTGAAAATGACTTTTGAGGTATAGTTTAAAGGTCAATTTATATCTTTATCCAAAAAATTAAATAAAAAGATAAGATAGGAAAGTGCTCAAATTTGGACGTTTTGCCAGAATGACAGAATGCCACCCTCTTGTATTTAATAAAAAAGAATGTAGTTCCACGCTACAACCTTATCATCCTCGAAAATTATTTTAAAAGGTGTAAGTAGTGCTTTATTGCTTTATATATATTTTTGTGCCTTTCAGTCTCCCAGTAAAGCTAATATCAAGAAGTAATTTTTAATTCTAACTCTAAATGCATCTTCACTAGTTTTAATAACTAACCTTTGACAAGATTTGTTGTCGATTTTTCAGCTGCTAAGATATGATCTTGACGATAAACTAAACTTATATCATTATATGGAAGGTGTAGGTAATTGGTGGGGTTTAGAATTGGAATCCAATAAGAATAGGAGGATAATTTTAGATGTCCAATAACTTTGATGCTCTGACGATTTGTCCTATTAACTGGCAGAAGCTGCAGTTCATTAGGTGAGATTTTATTTAATGCATTGTGGAATGAATTGGTTGTGAATGTCTCAAAAACATAGTGGCAATGCTCCACTTTTACATTGGTCAATTTCAATTACGTGATCTATATGACAAGTAAGAAAAGGTATTTTTTTTTAATTGGGGGAAGAATATGAAAAATAAGTGTAATAAGGTCATTTATCTAAGATGATGCTCATCACTCATGAAGATCGATGTCACAAGGTTGGTTTTATCTTGACGTGTTAACACTTAAATGTTTGCAAGATGCAGTTCTACAACTGTTAATACAGAAAAATATTCAAGATTAAAAGTTAGTAGATTCAAAAATTTTGAAATTTTTGAAACTATGAGTTCAAAACTTATTACTCATTTATATAACTTTTTAGCGTTTTTCACATACATTAATCAAGTAGTCTAAGCTGAATGATGAATTCAATTAAACTTTGACATTCTAAATCTAAGTTGGCTTGCTATTTATTTGAGATTCAATTCATATTAAGAAGGTTATCGGCTTATAGCTATTGAAAATTATTTAAAAGGTTAATCAAATGCGTTAACACATAAGACTAAATTTACTGATCAAAATATGCCAAACTTCTAAACAACTATAACAAAACTTTCAAAAGGCATAGCCTCCATTGAAAGAGTTTAGGTATAAATGTGTAAGAATATCCCATCCCTCAAAATGAAAGCCTAGTAAGACCCCCCTTTCCCCATATTCTCTACTTAACCATTGTAATATTATATGACGATCACCATCTGAAATTTCACAATGAATCGCAACCAAATTGCCACGCATCTTGAAAAATATACCGTAGACATCGCCTTCCAATTAATCCTTAAGACATAGGAAGCAAAAGATAAAAGAAAATTTGAAGAAAAGAAAGATTCTTTTCAATTTTCTTTTTGATGATGCATAGGAAATCATAAGCCACTTGTGAGTTTGTTGGTAGCCTCACATCGATGAGTTTGAGTTTTTCTATACGATTTTGAGCAATTTTTACCTTTTGACTTAGTTCTCGTAGTTGAGTTAGATCCAAAATTCCTTTTTATTTTTTATTTATTTTTATATGGTTATTAGAGTCGGGCGATATATGAGGCATCTTAGTAATCCACTTCGGTAAATAAGATGACAGTTTATCTCACATTATAACAATTCTCATCTCTTGAATTAGTTCTTATTAGAGTTTTCATATGAAAGAATCACACAAATCCTCCAAGTAGTTTAAAATTTTACAATCTTCCAAAGGTGAAATTAAGTGGCCATTATGGGGATCCAACTGCATTCCCATTCTTTTACAAAATAGTGGGGTAGATGTTTTTTTTCCACCATGACTCGTTTCATTTTAGTTTTTAAACTTTACCTCTTTCAATTTCCCTCCCACTACTCTCATGCTCTTTAAGCTCACCTAATTTTCACCAAGAATATATTACTCCTACTTAACACACACACGTTAATATGAATTTATCTTATGTTATACATTGACTGTTTAAATGAAGTTTTACATAATCACTGCAATTTAATATATTAATAAAAAGATTACTTCCCAAATTTTTCAGATTATTAGTTCTTTTTACTTTGAATACCTTTAATTAATTAGTACCTTTAATGTTACCTGCTAGCTAGTGAATATATTTTCTTACTTAGCTAGTGAATATATTTTCTTACTTAGCTAGTGAATATATTTTCTTACTTCCATCATATAAAAGTTGATTGAACTCTATTAGATTCCTTATCCCCCTTTCTGTTGGAATAATTAGTGTTGATGGGAGTATACGATAGAATAAACTTTGGAGAGAAAAGAAAGTTACTTTTTTATAAAAAAGAAAATTACTCTTTTCCGATATTAAAATTTCATGGTTAAGTCTAAAATTAATTAAAATATTTTTGGTTTATGGTTGTAGTGCATATTCCCAAAGGATGTGTCTGTTACGAAAAATCATCTTTGAACAGATTCCTAAGATATTATAAATACCTGGTACTGCTTCAAAACAAAGTATGTACAATTACAGATACAATTACAAACTTTCTCTTCTTCTTTCTATTGCTTCACTACAAATCACAACATTCTATTCTTGTGGGAAATTCGAATTTATTGCTAGTATTCGAATTTCGTTGGCTTTGTAAATTCTGCCACCATCCCTACAATAACAAAGTGGGAGGCTTAAATTCCTTAAGGACAGAGATAACTCTATCAAAGCCGGATTATTTCTGCGCTGCTATTGAAACCTATTTTTCTAACACTTCCAACTTTCATTTGTTTCTTGCACACATGCAAGTCGAGTTAAATTTTTTTCCTCAGAAGCAACAATATATCAAACAACAAAACTTCAAAGTAGAAAAACCTTTTCTTATTGTTTGTTATATAATTATTTTTGGCATTTTTTTGCAAGCAAAGAATATGACTCGTCTTTTCTTAATTACATTAGACAGACAGAGACGAATCCAAGGAAGCAACAAAGACTAGACTATGACTGATCATATATACTATCTACCTATTATTTGTCGAAAAAACTCTTTTTAAAAATTTCAGATTCTATAAATGCTCTTTCAATCTTGATGTTGTACTCGTATCGTCATAATTCAGACATGTTGTACTTTGATAAAATTCTTTCTATCAGTCAAATATGACGTTAAAGATCGAAAATGAAAAGCAAAACGATGGTCCCAATTGCGCAGCATTTTTTTAACATAACCACTTGGATTGAGATTAATTAATGTATTATCTACTACTATATAATAAGCCGTCAGAGGATGATGACCTCAGCAATGATATTAACTTATTAAAGAACTAGGTATTTTATCCCTATATAAACATATGTTAGGGAGAACATTTAGCATATTCTTGGTTTGTCTTCTCAATAGTAATGGTCCAGAAAGATTTTTTTTTGGCAACTAAAGCAATGTTACATGGAGTGGTGTTGGATACAGGTAACGTACAAGTTGTATACAAGTACATTATACTTTCTTTGCATTAGGTACTATGCTTTGAAATTAGGTCGATGTGTAAATTGCTCGTGTTTCATTTTACATGATACTTCCTCATTTTTGTAGTTCGTTTGAGAAAGAATGATAAACTGTTATATATTTGATTTTTTTTTTTTTTTTTTGGATTTTAAGCTTCATGTTTTACCATTGAAATGTTGGTGTCATAAAATGTTTAAGACTACAAGTTCTGAGAATATTTTTGATAGTGTTCAAAATATTTCTTTCTTCTTTTAAACACCGTGCACAATCAAACAACTATTCTACAAAATAAAACGGAAAGAGTAGTATGTTTATCTATGTCATGGAATGTTCAAGACTAGGGGTTGAATTTGAGCGAGTTAAAATTGGCTGAGTTAATAAATGGTCGGGTTATTGACCCGCCCAAAAGTTACTTGAGCTGAAATGGGCTACAAAACGGGTAATACTCCAACTCGCCCAATTTTTACTAAATAAATAAAATGTCCATTTTAAAAACATTTTTTTGCGGGGATTGTCCTTCTTTTGGGGTGGTCTTTAATTTTTGCCCCTCAAATTGCTGGTCTTTAGTTTTTGCTCTTCTCTTAAAAAGGTAGCCGAAAATATCCTGAGGTTTTGGGTTTGAAACCCCGCTCAGTGAAAAAAAAAATCGCAAGGCAAGACTTTTGGAAAACGTGTGCCTTATGCAGCAGACTTTGCCTTAAGGCATAACTAAAGACTTTTAGTTATGAAAAGTTTGTCTTACAAAAAGTATGCCGTCTCCGGCATAGGTTCTATGTAACTTCGCCCGAATTAGCATAGGTTCATAGAAACCTATGCCTTGCGGAAATATTATTATTTTTTACTCTACTGGATTTCGAACCCAGAACCTCGGGGTATTTCAGTCACCTTTTTAAGCGAAGGGCAAAATTAAAGATCAGCGAATTGAGGGCCAAAAATTAAAGACCAATCTGTATGAAGGATAATCGTGCAAATTGCCCCTTTAAAAATATTTTGAAAAATTTCTCATTGGTCAATTTTGGACTGCATATCAGACCAACTTTTTATGAGCTGAAATGGCCGGGTCAATGATCAACCCAAACTTGAACGGTTTGAGCGGATCATGTTTCCTGGGCTAATTTGCCACCCCTATTCAAGAGCAATGATAAGTCAAGTTAACGGGAGATTATGGTGGTGCAGGTTAGAAGAAGTTCAATCAAAATTCTTAGGATTTGAAGTGCTCACTTCTCAGATATCTGTCATTCTTCTTGCCAGAGAACCTCAGCAAG
The DNA here is from genome assembly GCF_019175385.1 of Lycium barbarum. Lineage (NCBI taxonomy): Eukaryota > Viridiplantae > Streptophyta > Magnoliopsida > Solanales > Solanaceae > Lycium > Lycium barbarum. The sequence goes on along the minus strand of NC_083338.1, from coordinate 133,094,260 downwards.
GATCATCAATGGTATTTTTCAACTAAGAAATTATTCAAGAGATCCATGTTCAGTCAGGTATATATGGCTTTTCGGACTAAAAGCTAGTAAGGGAAATATTACTCTGTCAAGAGTCTGTTTATACTTGGTGTAAACTTCACCATGTATCAGTTACTATAAATTAGTATAGGTCCTTTTCCAGAGATGTAGTGATCATATTTAATTTGAAAGGCCTGAAAGTTACTTGTACATATATTTCAGCTCTATGTATTATTGGTCTTGTGCCCAGGGTTTATCGGAAACAACTTCTTTACCAAACAAAGATATCGATAAGGTCTGCGTACATCCTATCCTCTTCAGACCCCACTTGAGATATTACACTGAGTATGTTGTTGCCAAAATGTAAACACAATCCTGCTGTGGTATATATTATACCTGCCACATATAAAATTTGTAGTACAATCCATATTGATGTGATATCTTCTTAGAGTTAATGTTGAATGATTTGCAAAAGTTTGCATTTTCTAGTACTGTAAATCAGATCTAGAGCTTTTGGGTTAGCAGCAAATGAAACCCAAAATTTGATGTGCCTGTAATTTGATCCCAATCTTAGCAATAGAGATTCCTTTTTGTACTTTTCATCTCTATAATTTTGAGCCACAAATTTATACAAGGGGATTCATAACAATACTAAATCGAGTCGCACACCTAGGATTTAAGCTTGTGACTTAAAAACAAATTTTTAACCCCTTTAATCATCATTTTGTTTGCGCGGATGGCCCTTCTTTTGGGGCGGTCTTTAAATTTTGCCCCTCAAATTGGTGGTCTTTAAGTTTTGACTTTCGCTTGAAAAGTTGGCCGAAAATACTAAGGTTCTGGGTTCGAACCCCCGCTCAGGCATAAAAATAAAAATAATTTCACAAGGCAAGATTTTGAGAAAAGTCTTGTCTTATGCGGCATAGGTTGCCTTAAGGCATAACTAAAGTTATGCCGGATCCGGCATAGGTTGCCTTAAGGCATAATTAAAAGTTTGCCTTATAAGGAAACTTATGCTCGATCCGGCATAACTTTAGTTATGCCTTAAGACAACCGATGATGTCTCCGGCAGAGGTTGTTAAGCCTTAAGGCATAACTAAAAGTCTGCCTTATAAGGCAACCTCTGCCGGATCCGGTAGAACTTTAGTTATGCCTCAAGGCAACTTATGTCACATAAGGCATACTTTTCCAATAGTCTTGCCTTGCAATTTTTTTTTAATTTTTATGTCTGAGCCGCGATTCGAACCCAGAACTTCATGGTATTCTAGGCTAAGGACAAGAATTAAAGACCAGCAATTTGAGGGGCAAAAATTAAAGACCACCCCGAATAAATGCCCTTTAATCATTGACTAGAATATTTCCTTTTGTCAAAGGTACTCCAGATAGAGTTAGTATATGAAAAGAAAAAAGATTCGTTTTAGTCCTATTTGCACGACGCAATATTCTGGTGAGGGGATTCAATTGTCTGTTGCCTCTCTTTAGCTTCGCCCTCGCGATCATCCCCATATTAAATTACCACGGGTAACACATTTGATTTTAATAATTACCTATAAATGGCTAACGTCGTCGCACTACCATGAAATTCCACCAAACTAAACTAAGATTTGTAGTCTAATGTCTTTTGGTACCCATTAAATGCCCCCTAATCACCTATACTGCTTAAGTAGTTTTGCACAAGGGGAAAGTGGTATTAGAGGAAATTGAATAAATTATTTATGCATATTAAATATTTTAACACAAATACAAGATTTTGATTAAAGTTATTAAATTTTGCCAAGTCCGTACTAAAACTCTGCCTCCACCTGAGAAAAGTGTCAAAACCTAAATACAAAGGAACAAAAATTGAAACAAGTTCTAAGTTGATGGTCAAATAAGATTTTGGAAAAGACGTAATTTCTTCACGGAGTTACAAGAAATCACAAGTTTACATATGCCTTAACAACTTCCGAAGGGTCAAATATATAGATGGTGAGTAGGGGTCATCCAAACAAATCTTCATTTGTTTTTAAAGAAAAAAACATCATTTTCCCTCTAAACTTGACCGCACAACTCACTTTAGCAATTAAACTTAACTTGTAATTATATATTCTTAAATAACTTTTAAATTAATTAAATACTACCTTATACGTGCAATACCGGTTTCATGCATGGTTGGAAGGTGCTATACACGTGCGCCATCTCAACGACACGTCATTAACACGATCCAAATTATACACATCTCATCTTCTAATAGGATGATATATAATTAGCTATGCCTAATTATGTCTTTCCTAATGTTTTATTTTTATTTTAGGTTTATCTTTTTCTCTTTCCATTTTTTTCCCCCTTCTCCTTCTTATTCTTTTCTACCCTTTCTCTTTCTTGTTTCCCAGATTTTTCCATAACCCCATTTCCGTCAACTTCGTATCCCCTCATCCATGTAATTCACTTTTTCTTTTGTTTCTTTGTAAATAATTATGGTTAATGAGTTTTATTACATAATAAAAGAAATATGGAATTTATCTTTTAGATAGATTAGAAGTGCAGATGAAGAAGATGAACATTCCCTTTTTCGGATCTTGAATACTACCATAGCCTTATTTTGCCTTGACATTATCAATTTCCTCTCACAAGAATACCCCCTCTTGCAAAATCTGTACGATCTGAAGTGAAATACTTACAAAAAACTGCTACATTTTGAAATATTCGAACTGGGTTTTCATGATCTTGGTCAGAAAATTTTTGGGTATTGAGAAAGATTGAATTCTTCAACTTGGGTATTGAAAAAGATTGAGTATTTCCTCTTGGGTATTGAATAAGATTGATTTTTTTTTTACTCAGATGTGAAAATGACACTAAAAATGATAAAGGGAAAAAAAATCTGCCATGAGTGCAGCTACCATGGAAAGAAAGAAAAAGAAAGCAAGTAGGGAAGAAGAAGGGAAAACTAAATAAATAAATGAATAAAAATAAAAATGATTAAAAAATCGTTGAAAAAATTAAAAAGTTAAAGAAAAGGTACGACCCACAAATTCATTTGTCTCAAAACAAGAAAATTCGTATAATTAAAAAAAATAAATTAAGAAAGAATATTAAGAGTATTAATTATATGTTGACCACTAAGAAAATGACACGTGTATAATTTTGTCAGTTTTTTAAATATTTTTTTCCTTATCTCACTTGCTACTTGGAACGCGAGTCCACTTTCTCTGCCATGTCAGCTCTTAAGGGGATATTTAATATATTATCGACAAGAATAGGGGGTATTTAAATGATAGTAAAGTTTAGTTGTTAAAGTGAGTTGTGCGGCCAAGTTTAGGGGGGAAATGATATCTTTTCTCTTTGTTTTAAGCTAATAATATTACTATTTTTAAGTGTGGAGAAATATTCTTGTGTGCATAGGTTGAAGCCACCTCAAGCCAACATGTCTGTATAAGATACCGAATATAGCCCGAACTGGCTCTGGAATAAATAAAAAGACTGGGGACTGCCAGATCAACCCCGAAAAATAGAAGGTACTAGAATTAGGAACCGGCTAGACCCAAGAGATATTAGCCCGACCACAATTCTCTTGCAATGCATTTTTGTTCGTTTCTTGTAAACTGTCGTATACGCAAAGTTGTAAACACTTGTGTACGTTCAAGGAATGGAATGAAGCAAAACTTGCACCTTCTAAACATTCTCGATATGTCTGAATGAAACAAAATCATTCTTAAATTTGCTCACACTTAAAAGCAAATAAGGATTACAAAGACGAACAATTGTGCTCAAATGAACAAGAGACATTCTCTTCATAAGCACCGAAACATAAGGGCCCTCTCTTATAAAGCCCTCTAGTTGAACGGCTAAAAAGTCGGATGCTTTATTTCCCTGTCGTAAAGTTAACCGGACATGTTATACTTCCGGACTTTACCAAGAACCAGAAGATGCAAACTCCTGGTCATTAATATCCCTAGCCTCCAAGGCTGCGAGGTTATGAAAGTTTCGGGTACAACTAAAAACCCTAAAGTCAAAACTCTAAGACTAAACAGTTTTGGGTATACTAAAAACCCTAGAATCAAAACTCTAAAATTAAAAGTTTTGGGGAAAACTAAAAATCCAAAAGTCAAGATTCAAAGTTTAAAAGTTTTGGGGCAAACTAAAAACCCAAGAGTCAAAACTCGACGATTAATAGTTCCGGGTGAACACTAAAATCCCAAGATCAAGCTTTCTGCAACAGTGGTACTTTTGCAGTAGCAACCAGCCGTTAACGGTAGGAAAACCAGTGGAGGAGTTGTCATCTGAATGCCTATGGCCTGCACTCTTTTTCCCTTCGCCCCGTTTTGTCCCAATTGGATTTTTCGGACAAGATTTTTAATGAGACAGTAGCGAGGGTGATTACATGACTTTCTGGCAAGAAGGAGAAAATCTTCCACTTCCCGGTCACATCTCAGCGAGTAATCAGAAAGCGGGGGGACTATCTGTATAGGGCAAAATCTGTAGACACCAAGAGAACATATCAAAAGGTGACATGTGGCGATGGTGACATGTCAGATTTGAGTCAGTAAGCGAGGGACTCCGGGAAAGTATAACGATGGTCCAGAGAAGTAATTAGGTAGCCACTAGTGGAGATAGAAACTATAAAGGGTCCGGAGAAGCATGCCCACTCACCGGTCAAACGTCATTCAATGCATCCGTTACAAGAAGACTTTTCACCTCCTATGGGATTTTAATAGGCATTATTGTCATCGTTATTGTCTATCATTACTGCGACATTAATTTGTAATATTAATGGGGGCACGATTCATGGAACTTGTACCCATAGCTCTACTATAAATAGAGGTGCTCATTCTATTGCAAAGCATCTGAAAATATATACAGGAAATGCATTGATTTTAGTTCCTAATTTCTCTTGTTCAATTAAGCAAAGTTCTGATTGTTCGCTTGCCCGGAGACTCTAGCTCAAAAGCTTTTCCAAGGCTCAGGCTATTCTAACTCTTTATTTTCAATTATATTTCGTTGCTACTAATTTTAACTATAAATTACATTGCTCTTCTGGTCACTTTGATCCACTTGTCCTTGACCACGTGTACAAATTTAACTGTACCGATTTTACGTTTAAACAAGCAGAAGAAGAATCAGAGTGTTAAAGCGCAAGATAATGGGGAGCCATAGATAGTTGATGCATCGGACAAAAGGAGATGGAGGGAATTTAATATAAAAAAGTGATAAAGTACATAAGAGAAGATATCACCGTTAGTAATGGATGGAAAAGTTAACCGAGGGATGTCGTTGGTCAAGTTATAAAAACTTAAGATGTTTTAGGTTAAGTGAGATATTATAAGGATGTAATGAAAGTTTAGCTTATACAATAGGGATGATTTTGGTCAAAAGCTCCAACGGGCTGGTCTTTAATTTTTGTCCTTTATATGCGCTGGTCTTTAGGGTGTGTTTGGTAAAACGGAAAATGTTTTCCAAGAAATTTTTTTCTCAGAAAATAAATGGTTTTCCTACTCATTTTTTTGTGTTTGGTATGCAAGTTGGAAAATGTCATTTTAAGAGCATTTGCATATACTCAAAGTAAAACCACTATGAAATTTTTGAATTCGGAGTGCAACTTTTGACGGTGGTAGTTGCTCTTCTTGAAGAGAGGGGAAGGTTGATGCTAAATGACGGGCTTTTAACTGAGCGTCACAGCGGTTTTGGGACTGACAGAGCAATGAAAGTTCACGACGTCTTTGTTGGTCGAAGATCGTCGGACGTTGGAACGGAGGGGGTATATCGTGTGAGCTCATTCTTAGCTCTTAAGTGTAATCAAACAAGAGAAAATAGGAAAATATTTTCCGGAAATCACTTTCCGGAAATACCAAACACACCCTTAATTTTTGATTTTCATAATCCAACCTATGTCTAGCGGGACATAAATTTTTTAAAAGTGTGAGGCATAACTTATAAATATTATAATGCGAAAATATAAATTTTTGTCCTGCAAAAAAATTAAATATCTGTTATGAGGGGAAAAATTAAACTGAAGTGTAAACGTATACTAGAAAAGCACTCAGCTACAAAATTTGTCGTAAGGATACATTTTTCCATTGCCCTTCAATTTTATGTTGCATTTGAAGTTCCATCTTCAGATGGAAATTAGACAATTTAAGACAACATAGAAAACTACAAAGCTTTAGTACGTTCCTTTTTTATAGCTTATTTAGTATTCACATTCTGTAGACGTTGGCTCTTATTTTGTCTTCCTTGGTTTGGATATTTTCTTGATCAGTTGATTTGGTTATGTGGAGAGATGCATCAAAAGGCGCGCTAGGTGCATGGGTAAGTGAGACACCTGCTCTATCAACTTGTTCCTACACCTACGAGATATCCACGTTAAATAAAATCTCAAAAACTCGCTTCAAACATATATTGAGAAAATACTCAAAATACCCTCAACGTTTGATCAAAATTTCAACTACACACCTAACTTTTGCGGGGGTCCTATTATCCCCCTGGACAAATTTTTTCAGTATCAAAATGCCCTTTTTTGCTGATGTGGCAGTCCAATATGCCAACCCCCAAATATTAAATGGCGCTTGTCCACACGCGCTTGTCCCACATGCCACATGTTTAATTTCGCCCCATTTTTTGACCCGTAACCCGACCCGTACCCACTTCTTTAATTTTGCCCCATTCAGCCTCAATTCTCATATTCAACAAAACCTAGCACCTATTCCAAATTCGACGATAAACACCATTTTCAGCCCCAATCTTTGTCAATATATTATCACGACTATATTTTCGTTGCTGCTCATTGTTCATCTAGTAACGGTTAGTTTCGTTACATTTTTTTTTTGTTTTGAAAAAATGATACTACGATTTTGTGCATATTGTTTGAAATCTGGACTATAAAGAACAAATTTTCAGAGTTCCCCAACTGTAATTAGCATATTTATTATCATATTGTTTGATTTTTTTTTCAAAAAAGATGTAATATAGGGTTTTCAGTTACTGTGCATGTGCTTATCATTTTTTTGATTCCGTTTGACATTAAGTTGAATTAGTTGTTATTCTTTGTTTTTTTGTTTTGTATTTAGGTAGTACATGACTGATTTTGTGTATGTAACCTTAAGATGGTACCATGGAGGTGAGTTACACTTAAATAATGGGGAGCCAATATATGAAGGTGGGGAAGTTACTGATATATTCAATGTCGATGTTGATATGTTGTCTTTTTTTGAGTTGAGAGACTTTATTAAAGAATTAGGATATACAATTGCTTGCACATTCAGTATTAAGCCACCTTATAGTGGCATTTTGGTAGATGTTGATAATGATGAGGTTATTTTAAATATGACTGTGGGTTTGAATGATGGTGATACTGTGGAAGTTTTTGTCAAGCAAATGATTGATGAAGCAGTTGTTGACCCACCTTTATTAGAATATGTTAGTCATGGGGATAGGGAGGAATCTTGTTCCCCTTTTAATAAAGGGGCTGATGAAAGATGTAGTAATGAAAGGGTTGTTGAGGAGCCCTTAGATTGTCCTAATACACCTTTGTCCTTTTCTACTCAAACTTGTGAATAAACACCTCCTCCTACCTCCTATACACCTGCTGCTACTACTGAAAACACACCACCCTATTCCTCTTTTACTTCAAATTTTTCTGTTCCAGAAAAAACACCTCCTACCTATCCTACACCTGCTGTTGCTCCTGAAGAAATAACACCCCATTCCTCTTTTCGTTGTGTTGATACTACTGCTGAAAATACAGCAGGCTCTTCCTCTTCTACACCTGCAGCTTTAGTTGAAAATAATCCACCCCATTATTCTTTTACTTGTGCTGCTAGTGTTGCTGAAAATACAGCAGGTCCTTCATCTTCTACACCTGCTGTTCATGAAGATCTTGAAGATGTAGGTCCAGTTAGATTTGATTCCTTAGATGATGGTTCTGATTTCTCAACTGATGATAGTGAACAATCTGTAGATGACATAGAAGGGAAAGGTGAGGATGAATATGCAAGTGATGATCCTGATGAGGTAAGAGAGTTGATGGCTGAAAGGAGGATTGAGTTTCAGAGGAGAAAAAGAAGTGAGAGGCCAAAACCTGATAGTGAAGAGGTTCCAGCAGGTAAAGGTGGTGTGGATCTAGGATTTGATGAAACTACAACAGGTAAGGTTAGTCTTGAGGGTAGGTTAGGAGGTGATGAACCTTACATTGATAGTTCTGCTGATGATAGCTTTGAAATAGATGAGGATGAGGGTTGGGATGATGAAGAGGACATTGAATCTGTTGGGGTAAATCTGCCAAGAAGACAAAGGTTTACAAGAAGGAAGAATGATAAGAACAAAATCATTCATGATCCCACTTCCAAGAAAGTTGTATGACAGTTGGCTATGGTCTTTAAAGATGTTGATGAGTTTAGGAGAGCAGTAACAAAATATGTTGTTAGGAAAAGGGTTAAGGTAGAAAAGTGGGTGAATGAGCCTACAAGGGTTAGGGTGAGGTGCAAGGATGGTTGTCCATGGATATTGTATGCTAGGCTTGATAAAATCACAGATGATTTCCAAATTAAAACTTACATTCCAAAGCATACTTGCCTCCAAACTACCAGAAACTACTTGTGTAATGCCAAGTTTATTGTTGAGACCTATAGAAAGAGAATAACTGAGCAGCCAAACATTAAAGTTGTTAAGTTGCAAAAGCTAATTAGGACAAAGTTTATTCTTCATGTTGGTAAGACCACAGTTAGAAGAGCAAGAGCAAAAGTACTGAAAGAAATCATGGGAGATCACATTCAGGAGTTTGGAAAAATCCTTGACTACAGGGATGAATTGTTAAGGACCAATCCTGGTTCCACTTGTGTAGTTAAACTTGCTGAACCAAATGCTGATAGTAGGCCTGTTTTTCAGAGCTTTTATATATGTTTTGTTGCTTTGAAGAAATCATTTCAGCACTGTAGAAAATGTATTGGTTTAGATGGTTGTTTTCTGAATGGGGTTTGTAGAGAACAGTTGTTGGTAGCTGTGTGTAAAGATGGTAATAACCAAATGTTGCCTCTGGCATGGGCTGTGGTGGAGTATGAAAACAAGAGCACTTGGACTTGGTTTATCAGAATTTTGAAGGAAGATTTGGCACTTGGAGATGGGACAGATTTAACATTGATAACAGATATGCAGAAGGTATGTTTCCTTGATTTTTGTTGCAATTTTGTTTCATGAAAACTCATGTGTATTCATCTAAACTAACTGTTACTGTTTCAGGGACTATTTGTTGCTATTCAAGATCTTTTACCTGCTGTTGAACATAGAAAGTGTGGTAGGCACATCTTTGCTAACTTCAGCAAAGAATGGGGAGGGCTACAAAGAAGACAGCAGTTTTGGAGAATTTCCAAAAGCACCTTTGAGTCTCAACTAAGGAGAAATATTGAGCTGATAAAGTTGCTTGGTCCAACGAAAATGATGGACAAACTGATGTATTACAACATAGATTATTGGTGTAAGTTCTACTTCAACACTAATGTAAAAGTAGATTCTGTAGATAACAATATGGCTGAGTGTTCTAATGCTTGGATCTTGGCTGGCAGGTATGAGTAATGCATATTTACCTTGCTGTGTGTTTGTTTTTACAAACTGTCTGTAGATAACAATATGAATGTTTGTTTATTGGCTAACTGGTAGGCACAAAACTATAATAACAATGCTTGAGGAGATTAAGGTGAAAATGATGGAAAGGATTGGAACATTGAGGGAGTTTGTAAACACTTGGAGATGTAACTACTCTCCAAACTGTATAAAGGTGTTAGAGGAAAATGCTAAACTTTCAATGCAATGTAACATTGAGTTTAATGGAGTTGCTGGTTTTGAAATTAGGGAAGGACTATATCAACACACTGTGGATATTTCTAGAAGGCAGTGCAGCTGTAGGGTGTGGCAGCTAAAAGGCATTCCATGTGCACATGCTTTAGCTGCAATTCAGTTCAAAAGGTATGATCCACTTGGCTACATTGACCATTGCTACAGCAAAGAGACTTACATGAGAACATATGAGCATGTTCTTCAACCAGTCACAAATATGGAAATGTGGCATGTCTCTACCCACCCTAGTGTGGCTCCACCAGACATAAAAAAACATGCCTGGTAAGCCTCAAAAGGCCAGAAGGAAGGAGGCAGGTGAAATTCCAAAGTCTGGGAAGATGCCAAGAACTGGAATAGCCATGACTTGTAGCAACTGCCATAGTAGAGGCCACAACAAGAGAGGGTGTCAAAAAAAAAACTCAGCAGCATGGACAGAACCAACAAGTTCTAGCAGGGGAAGGGCCAACACATCACAACCACCATCTTCAAGCAAGGTCATGGGGAGACCAAAGAAACCTGTTGAAAAGAGGCCAAGAGGAAAACCTAGGAAAACTGCCCAAGCAGTAGGAAATAGTCCTGCACCAGCTGAAGTTCATGTTTCATGTTCTGCCCCTGCAACAACTACTGCATAGCCCACTGCTAAAAGAGGAAGAGGAAGTGGCACTAGTGCACCATATAAAAGGCCTAGAGTAATGGGAATGGGTGTTTTCCAGGCAGAAAATGGGTTCAAAGCTGTTAATGTGAGTGCTTTAATAAGCACAAGTGTTATTTTATGTGTTGTTGCCATTACTAAGTGTTATTTTATATGTTGTTTCCATTACTAACTCCTTGTTATTATTTGTGTGAACAGCCTGACATGTCAAGCAGCAGGATTGTGTCAACTAGTCAAGCAAAGGTCACCAGATCAGCAGAGGTAACTGGTGACATTGGCTACAAGCCAAGTGCAAATAGTAAGCTTAAATGGAGAGGCAATGAAGCAATCACAACTAGGAAACTACAAGAGATACAGGAGAAAATGACAAAAGGTAGAGGTAAATCAGCAAACCCAAGCCAAGAAAGCACCTGTTCACAGTCCAAGCAGCCATGGAAAATCTAATTATGATGAAAACTGTCCCTCCAGTTCTTAAATGTACACATTTATGGATTGACATTTTAGTATTTTGTCTTGTTCGTTTAATCAAAACAACATTACAGTACATAGCTGTTTAACGTGTTCCAATTCCATTACAATACATAGTTGTTTAACGTGTTCCAATTCCATTTTGTCTTGTTCGTTTAACGTTTAGTCAAAGGTTATTCAAGGCACTAAATCCGACATGGTCAAGGACCATTAAATGGCCTATTAATTCGGTTGGAAGGCATCTATATAACACAACATACACACACACCATATCACACATTCACTACACTAAACTACAACAACAACATCAACGTGCAACCAGCAGCAACCACAACAAACACAACAACATACCAGCAGCAAGCACATCAAACACAACAACATATAACATCTACATCATACCAAAATAAGATGCTAGCTTTCTTTCTGAAAAAGTTAACCCGTTCTTACGTGCAAACCGATGATTTTGTATGTTTTTTTATATTTGTTATTATTATTTGATTTACGTGAAAACCGATGATGTAAACTATCTTTTTTGTTTATTGAAGATACTTCCACATGAACATCATGACATTTTACCAACCTCTATACTAAAAATAGATATCCATTTTTACTTGTCCAGTTTGAAAAATCAAGAGATAATTTACCATTTCATGCATGTTTTACTCTTACTATTAATTATTAGGTTGGAAAGTTCAATGAATTGTTAGTGATTGCACAACTTGTAAAGTATGTTCGATTGATCGGAAAGGGCTAGATTTGCCCTTCAACTATACGATATGGCGCACATCTACCCGTCGTTACGTTTTGGGTTTACTTTACTTGTGCCCTTCCACTAACTTCCATTAGTCGTGTGTCAAGACTCCGAAACGTTAATATTTTATATAGAACCTGATATTTTTTTCTGCGTACAATAATGTAGGCTCAATACATCAAGGATACGTAAACGTTCGGATCGTCATTTTAGGGGTTGAAAAGGTGCCCGAAGTAAGTTTTGTTTGTAAACTTTAGGTTTAAGTGTTCTATATACATAGACGTCCATTTTTGTTTGAAGACTTGTTGTCATTAGCTTAAGGTTTTTTATTTTTAGGGTTTAGATTTATTGAAAATAAAGCCGTTGCCAAAAGGTTTTTAACTGCAATTTTTTTTTTTTTTGTATAGGGCAGTAAAACAGTACAAAAAAAAATTGGCCAACTTTTTTTTTTTGCAACAGTTAGTGTGTTTTTGCATACTTTGACCAACGATTAGTCGTGTGTCAAGACTCCGAAACGACAATATTTTATATAGAATCTGATATTTTTTTCTGCGTACAATAATGTAGGCTCAATACATCAAGGATACGTATACGTTCGGATCGTCATTTTAGAGGTTGAAAAGGTGCCCAAAGTAAGTTTTGTTTGAAAAAACTTAGTGTTTGACTGTAAGGTTATTTCAGTCAACTTTATATGTCGAGAAAATTAGTCAGCTTTATTTTCAAAAATTGAAACCGCAGAAGTGAAATTGACATTCACAGCTACATTACCCCGGGATTTTTACGTTGAAATCTATTGCGTATCATCATCTTATAAGTAAATAAAACTGAAAATTTCAGGCCAATTTGGGGGAAAATTGAAATTGAATGGGATAGAAGGTGTTTTTTAAAAAATCGGCTCGGCCGGCAGTTTGTCTGCATAGATCTCGGAAAAATATGCAAGTTCAAAAAAAAAAAAAACGCGTAAAACGGACGTCCGAGCGCAAAGTTATGACCATCTAAAGTTTGACCACTTTAGAACTAGTTTTTCTCCTTATATTTTTTAGAATTATATTTATATTCAAAATAAAGTTATGTCGTTGACTAAAAAATAACACGCTTAAATCAAAACCTTAAAAAATAAAACACTTAAACCTTAAACAAAACTTACTTCGGGTACCTTTTCAACCCCTAAAACGACGATCCGAACGTTTATGTATCCTTGATTTATTGAGCCTACATTATAGTATGCAGAAAAAAATACCAGGTTCTATATAAAATATTGACGTTTCGGAGTCTTGACACATGACTAATCGTTGGTCAAAGTATGGAAAAAACACTAAGCGCTGCAAATAAAAGATTTATTAGAATAAGATGTTGCGATCTTTTTATGGAAAAAAACACTAAGTTTCTTAAGTGTGTTATTTTTTAATGCGTAACTTTCTTTTGAATATGTTGCAAAAAAAAAAAAATCGCGTAAATCGGACGTTCGAGCGCAAAAAACCGCGTATATTCGAAATAAAGTTACGCTTTAAAAAATAACACACTTAAATCTAAACCCTAAAAATAAAAAACTTTAAGCTAATGACAACAAGTCTTCAAACAAAAATGGACGTCTATGTATATAGAACACTTAAACCTAAAGTTTACAAACAAAACTTACTTCGGGCACCTTTTCAACCCCTAAAATGACGATCCGAACGTTTACGTATCCTTGATGTATTGAGCCTACATTATTGTACGCAGAAAAATATATCAGGTTCTATATAAAATATTGACGTTTCGGAGTCTTGACACACGACTAATCATTGGTCAAAGTATGGAAAAAAAACACTAAGTGTTGCAAAAAATAAAGTTGACCAATATATTTTTTTTTTTTTGGAATAACGCAGTATTTTACTGCGTTATAGTTTTTTTTTTTAACAGCTCCTATAACGCAGTAAAATACTGCGCTAAAGCAGTTAACGGCTCCGTCTCCGTGAATTGCTTTAGCGCAGTAAATTACTGCGCTAAAGGTAGTTTTGTAACATTTTTTTTTTGTTGGGGTATTTTGGTTCAAAGTGATATTTTTGGGGCATTTTGGTTCCGGACCCAATTCTAGTCCTCTCTCTCTTTTTTTTGTTTCCTTTTGTTATAGTATATTGTTTATAATGAAATTCAGACAGTTTTATTGGTTCTCTTATTTGTTTACGTTGTCGAGTAAATTAATCCTTAAAACTCTCAAAAGAGAAACAAAAAGGAAAAAGAACGAATCCGCGACTTTTCTAGCACAAAAGAAAAGTTGAACCAAACTAATAAAAAAAAAAACACATTAATAGGTTTCACGCACGAATTTCGTGCGTGAAGCAACTCTTTTTTTTTTTTTTTTTTTTTTTTTTTTTGTGGTGTTACCTTTCAAATCACATTTTTGCATACTTTGGGCAAAGATTAGTCATGTTTCAAAACCCCAAAATATCAATATTTTATATAAAACTTAATATCTTTTTTTGCGTACAATAATGTCGGCTCATTACATCAAGTCCACCTAAACGTTTGGATCGTCGCTTTAGGGGTTCTAAAGTGCCCCGAAGTAAGTTTTGAAACTTGTTATATTTATAGGGTTTTGATTTAAGTGTTTTATTATATTTGAATGTACAAATATAAATATTTGATTTGATAATAATTCATCCAATACGAGAGGTTTATACTAATTAAAAAATAATTCATTCCATTTAATTACAATACTAATTAAAAGCAATACAATAATAAATTACAATAATAATACAATCTTCAAGTTCTAGAGGCTCTATTACTTCGAGACGTGCTTGTACTACCATGGCCTTGTTGCCCACACGAACGCTTGTCATGGCCATATTACTTACATATAGAACACTTGCGAGAGTAAGTTCTTTCACTAACATCCATTTGATTAGGTCTACGACTCCGTGAGTTAATGCCCAATTTCCTGATGTAATCCTTGTTAGCAACCATCGAAAATGGCTCGTTTGGACAATAAGCTTTATTACCAAGTGGGTGGAATTGGCCGAAATATGCTCTAAGGTAATTGTGGACCTTGTATTCCCCCGCCACATAACTTGTTACATTTTCTCTCATTCTCTCGAAGCACTTGACAGCATGAGAACACGGCATGTGGTACGTTTGCCACTTACCGCAAGTGTATGTTCTTGTTGCCTCATAAACGGTATGAACGTTTCCACCCTTACCGTTGTGATAACCCGTCCTAACTTCATACACATGTTGAATTGGGTCATACTCGGTCATTTGGTGATGCTCACATTTTTTTCTATAATGCTCCATATTTTTTAAGGGCTTTGGCATCCATGTCCCGCCGTCGACTAATATCGCTCTAGCCTGCCTTGTCCTAACAACAAATCGCTCCACAACCTGCTTGAAAGTCATTCTCACCATTGCGGTGACAGGTAGTCCTCGAGAAGATTTCAGCAAGCCATTGAAAGACCCTGAGCTGTTTGTTGTGAGCATGCCCCATATTTTTCCTCCATCAGCATGAAACGTCCATTTTTCAACTTCGAGCTTCATCAACCAAACATATGCGGGTTCACTCACTGCCTTGATCAGATCCATTTTTGCAGCCCATTTTCGTTGTTGATGCTCCATCGCAGCCCCCCACATCAATTTGTTTAGAGTGCCATTGTGAAACGTTGATTGCAAATTTGCCTTCAAGTGCCTTAAACAATAGCGATGGTAAACAAAGGGAGGCTGCCACCCCGGTAAATCAGCCATATTGTGCAATATGCCTTTATGACGATCAGACAACACGCATATACCGGTACGATCCTTAATAACATGAGTTTTCAAATGGGTCAAAAAGATCCCCCATGTGTCGTTGCTCTCGTTAGCGGCAATTGCGAAAGCAAGAGGAAATATTGACCCATTGGCATCCATTCCTATTGCAATTAGGAGCTTGATGTCGTAGGCACCATATACATGCGTACCATCTATGGATATCACTGGTCGGCAGTGAGCAAAACCATCAATGCATGGTTTGAATGTCCAAAATACGAAGTTAAATATTTTACCCTCTATAAGCCGCCACTCTACAACAGTACCATTATTAAAATGTTGTAGAGCTGCCATATACCTTGGCAGCGATTGAAAAGAAGTATGCCAATTTCCAAAGACCATCTCAAAGGCGCGTCTACGCCCGAGAAATCCCTTTCTGTTGCTTATAGTTTTACTATATACGGTTTGAACGTTTCGAATACAATCTTTGATGGGGATCCTGCACAAGTTTAAACAAACAACATTTAGTAATGATCTTTTTGTCATACCCCTTTTTAACCGGGTTAAAGTAGAGTATAACATATTGGTGATTCTTTTTTTTTTTGTTTGTTGTTAAGGAGTCGCCACCTAATTATTTATGGTGAATTAGGACACCTAAATTTTATTAAAGTTATGTTTAAAGTTAGCTCTGTTTAAGGTCTGCGAAACTTAAGATCCTAGATAAGGGTTCAATTAGTCTAAAGGGAAGGTATTAGACAACCTTTAAGACCCATTAACAATGATTAACCGACCGGACTAAATTTAATTAGGCTAAGTGTAAATGTAATATTATAGAAAGAAAAATGATTTTTGTGAGTATTGATTGATAAAGTTGTTTAAAGTAAAATTGATAGAAAATAGTAATTGTATAAAAGAGTTTAGTTAAAATAAACTAAAAGAAGCGGAACCTGTAATGTTTACATGTATTTTGAAAAAAAAAGTGAGTTATGCTGACTCGCATATTAAAAAGAGTTAATGTAAGATTAACATTAAATAATTTTTAAAGATTTCATAGAAAGACTATTAGTTTAATGTATATTGTGCGAAAGTTGTTTTAAACAAATGTGTATTTCAAGTGTTGGAAAGGAAATAAAGTGAAAGAGAAATGAAGTAGTAGATTATGTATATACTATGTATATTTTGGTATATCTTAGGTGTACACATTCATAAAGATGTATAGAGACTAATATTGAAAAGTTTTCGCCCTCATCTTCCCGATGTCGCACAAATTCCAGGGGATTTCATGAACTCAGGATCAGTTTCAACAAGACAGGGAGAGAACCAGATAGCACAGGTTTGTACAGAGCCATGCTAGGCAAAATAGACAACAAGAAGAGGCACAAACTTATGTAGATTTTCATTACTCAAAAGTAGACAGTATGGATGGTGATAAGACAAGATTCCTTGTGGTTTGGGAGACATGTATGATAGTTAGTTAAACTTTGCATAGAGTGTAGGCAAGTTCAAGAAGTAAATAAGCTCAGGATTAACAGCACGTAAGCAAGTAGTACTATCCATAGAAAATAGGATATGAATATCATGCTTGGACTTAGATACTTAGCAGGCCACAGTGCAGCTAAAAAAAAAAAGAAAAGTGACGAACAAGAAGCAAACTCAGAAATTTGCGTCTATGATAAGTTCAAGATAAGGGCACCCTATCAAGACTTAAGTCTTTGGCGGCAAACAAACTCCCACGTAGGTTCACACTAAACAGTCAAGCCTCAGTCAACACAAAATAAAACAAACAGCTTTGTTATGCAAAATTCAGACTGCCAGGCTCCCATATTATACATAATAGACGTAAGAATGATAGGTAGTGACCTTAGTAACCACACATTGGTCACAGATTCATCGCAACCAGAAGATAAAATTAAGCAATGGTAGCATAGACCAGTCAAGTAAGGTAAATTAACACATAACAGAGTGTGGTAAGCATAGATAGAGGGGTAAGTCAACTAAGCAAGTAGGCTGGTTCGAACATGGAAGGTTTACATGTTTTAAAACACACTGATTAAACCTGTTGAGAGTAGAGTAGCGTTTAAATAAGTCCTTTTTCACACACAGAACTTGAAATGAGTCATGTGACAGTTAGCATGTGTCCAGGAAGTTAATCCGAGGAGATAAACAGGTAGTCATTTAGGGTCATGAAAAACGAAAGAGGCATGTACAGCATAGTCAGGTGAGGCACAAAAGGGCAAATTCTCGCCATACGGCACTCCAAAGAAACTAGCAGGATTCCCAAATAATTTACCAAATCCACAGTTGCTAAATTCAGGATTTCTCAAACCTTTCATGCATACCATTTTACTTTAGAACTCAAGATATTGAACCATCAATAGAATGCAAATCCTTTAACTTAGAACAGACATCAGGGGTACATTAAAGGTCTGGTTCACTAGGTTTATTTCGAGGTTATTTTTTTTTTTTGCAAGGCCATACATAACCATAATCATGCAATATCAAAGCAGGTGTAAAGGGTAACAGCATATGCATATAAATTCCTGGCTTTCCTCATCATTTACATGCCAAACTAAACGACATCTACCAAATGAGCTAAGCTAATCATACGACACAAAAAAACATAAATTAAATACCAAACGAGACGAAATGGATGTCTGAAACTAACTCTTTTTTCACGTAGGCTCTTATAGGAAATTCTTTTTACTGAACTGAAATCAGACAACATTCAAGTTTATTCGTTCCCATAAAGTTTACACATCAGTTCCAGCTTAACAGACACGAACAGAAGCGAACAAACATACATGCAATGAAATAAACATACAGAATCACATCTAGATCATACGGCACATGACTAAATATTTCGTCAACAGGTGACTTCAAACAACATTATAAGATTCAACAGAGTACTAACACGATACCTAAGATATACGCACCATGGTGTGTATACCAGACGTATATCGAATGTATACTTTCTTCTTGCCTTGATAGCCCACTGTATATCCTATGTATATTCGATTTTAAATAGATTCTAAGTCTTGGAAATTCAGTCTAAACCTCCAAACTGCAGTATACGTCTTTCGAATTTTTTTAGCAATCAATATTCTATCCTAACAGCTCCCAAACATCAAACAAATAACATGACGACAAAGAAACTACATAACTAGAAAATAGCAGAATCAGCTAAAAATTTAACTAGAAGCAGAAACTACAGATTATAAGTAATAAATGTATCGAGTTTTACTTGTTTTGTGCGCAATGAACTGAGACGTCGATGGCGTCGAATCTACTCTCTCGTTATGAATAGACCCGAACCTTGAGCCAAATGAATTCGAATGAAAGTATTGAGGATTTTTGCGAACTAAAGTTTCGTATTCTTTCTTTTTCGATGAATCGAATCAGATACCAAAAGTAGAGAGTAGGGATTCGTCTCCCTTTTTTTTTTCAAAATCGGTTCCCCCCACGGCTAAGGTTCATCGGAAAGGAAACAAGTTTTGAAAAATAGTTGGGTATTTTTGGGAAACGCTGAAAAATTCCTTATCAAATCAGTATGAAATTAGGAGTAAGTTACAGACCAAAAATTCCCTTTTTTCAACAAAAAATGTTCTTCTGTTTTAAAGAGGGTTAAAGACCAAAAAACAAAAATCAAACTTTGTCACAAATCCCTCTTCCCCAATCCGTGTCCCTAAACACTGAATCAATTCCCCAAAATCTGAAAATCGATCCCCTCTTCAACTGAATAATTCTTGTACCTTTATAGAGTGAAGGAGAGAGAGGAGCGTATGAGAGCGGCGGTGAGTGGAGAGTGAGGTAGTGGCGTGGGTGAAGAAATGATGAAGGGGAGCGGAGTGCGGCGGCGAGTGGGTTCGTCGGTGAGTGGAGAGTGAGAGAGAGAGTGGGGAGGAGCGGATGGAA
This sequence comes from Lycium barbarum, assembly GCF_019175385.1. Lineage (NCBI taxonomy): Eukaryota > Viridiplantae > Streptophyta > Magnoliopsida > Solanales > Solanaceae > Lycium > Lycium barbarum. Next base: position 133,074,941 of record NC_083338.1, on the reverse strand, counting down.
GAGAAAGTGAGGAGGAGCGTGGAGTGGGGTAAGGAGGAACGGGAGAGAGAGGGGTGAGGGAGCGGGAGCGGAGCCGGAGAAGAAAGGGTTTTGAAGAGAGAGAGATGAGGGAGGCGGAGAAAAGGAAGAAAATGAAATGAAACCCTACTGGTTTCATTTCATGTTATGGGATGGACCGGGTCGAATAATTTTTTGGGTTGGACCGGGTAGAATTAGGTAATGGGCTGGGTAGGGAAATAATGTGGGTTGGTTGAATTAATTAGAGTATGGGTTGATGATTTGGGTCATTTATTTGGCTGAAATTCTTGACCCTTCATCCTCTATTTAATTATTCTTGGGCTTCTAATTTAACAACTAGTACAATACATAGTATATCAAGACAATTAATAATTAATATGTAAAAAATAAGGATTTAACAAAGTGTTGTTCTGTAATTAATTTAACGAGTCCAAACCCCAAAAATGAAACGATGACGAACATTTAAAATTTGTGATAAAGTAATGCTCGTAATGTTGAAAATAAAAGTAGCGAAAATAATAATTATGAAATAAAAATAGAATAGTAAAAAAAAATAAATATTTAGCTCGTCAGTAAATTTAGAAGCTCCAGTAAGTAAATATTAAAATAAAGGAGGGACAAAATTGGGTGTCAACACTTTTAATCGATATAAGACATATAATGTACTAGGTAGGATAAGTTACCTTGGCGTTTCAGCAACGTCTTTAAGTAATACTTGAGCAATTATGTTTGTATCTAAATTATAATGATCTGCTCGATTTTCTTCCATATCACAAGTGTGTCTTTCGCGGAATTTTGTGATAGCCCACATACCATCAGGCTTAACAATTCCCCTCAGACTTTTGGGTTAGATCAGCTAGAGTTTGACTATGGGGCAGCGAAGCAACCACTCACAGCCTTGATACCGTCATTTACAAACTAGTCTCCTTATCTTTGTGTTTGACTGATCAACCTTAAACTCCCTCATGTCCTTAAAACAATAAATTTTGACAGCCCGTTGCAACGCCTTTTTGGATGCGAACAACATTCCCTTTGCAAGGTAGCATCGATCTTTGTTGAGATCCTTTGGTTCAATCCAGGTTTTTTGGCGACTATCATCATCTTCTCTTGTGAAGACAAATGCATCATCACGACCCTGCAGGCTGTCAAGATAAGGGATATTGTTAGAATGCCACTGAATTGGGCTTTCAGAAGTTGGGTTTTCAGCCATCGGTGGTGGTATGTGGTGGTGCATTGGTTCTTGTTGGTTTTGGCTTTGAGGAATATTGTTGGTCATACCAACTTGAACATCATCATCATCTTCATCATCGATTACCTCTGCATTATTAGCTATTTCATCGTCATCACTTGATGATGACTCATAATAATTAAGAAAATCTTCATTATCAAGTGCATTCATCCTCCTACACGAAAAGTAACATATTTTAAATACCAACATCATATATATATCTATATATATATATATATATATATACAGATAATTTAATATCAAGGTGATGAACTTACTGTCGTTCATAAGCACTGTCATGGTGTGGAGAATGATCAACTCCACCGAACTGAGAGGATTGACCAACATCCATATTTGGTACCACTGGCGAGTTTTGAGAATAGTTCCTATAAAGATTTGAAAACTGGTTATTTACCAATTCATACAACAAACACGTGCTACTACACATAATAATATGAAAAATCCATATTTACCGATTTTCATTGTAAGCTTGATTAAATTGCTGGCTTAGATTTTCCAGCGGCACTTGACCACTCAAAATGTCTCCATAAGAACTAAAGTCCCCATAAGTTTTACCATGAATAGGCTGGACTTGAGGGACTTCTTCTCGAGGTATCTTTTCAACATACATCTCAAGAACATTAATGAATACTAAATTACGATATTCTTCCGGCGATCCCAAATAATCACTCAAAGATTCATCATCGGTTATATTGTGCATGCCATAATGCACTACACCGTTTGATATTGTTTGTAGATATCTGCCAGTTACTGAGATTCCAAACTCAGTGGGTGTAGTTTTCATTCTTTTGTGCATATAACTGACTAGTGTTTCATAATTTAAAGTTGTTGGAAATTTAACATGGGCTTTTGGTTTGATACTATAACGAATGGAGTAATTGTCCTCGACGATATCTCCATCCCAAAATAGTGAAACCTTAACAGTTGAAGCATTTTGAGACATTTTTTCTATGAAGTTTGATTTTTTTTTTTTTTTGAATGACTCTTAAGACTTAGACTTATGAAGTTGATGAGTTTTTCACTTGTCAAGCCTTCAAGTTAAATAGACCACTCAAAATTGTAATGCGTGGTGTGTTATCAAATCAACACTTAGATTGCGCATTAAAGTGGTGCGCAATACAAGTCGTGTTAAAACGGTCAAATAATGCAGCAATGTATTGTCAATTCAAGGCTTTATGTGTCATAGATTCCTGAAATTGTCATGCGTGGTGTTACATTGCGCATTAAAATGGTGCGCAATACAAGTTGTGTTAAAATGGTCAAATAATGCAGCAATGTATTGTCAAATCAAGGCTTTATGTGTCATAGATTCCTGAAATTGTCATGTGTGGTGTTACATTGCGCATTAAAATGGTGCGCAATACAAGTTATGTTAAAACGGTCAAATAATGCAGCAACGTATTGTCAAATCAAGGCTTTATGTGTCATAGATTCTTGAAATTGTCATGCGTGGTGTGTTGTCAAATCAATACTTACAGTGCGCATTAAAATGGTGCGCAATACAAGTCGTGTTAAAACGGTCAAATAATGCAGCAACGTATTGTCAAATCAAGGCTTTATGTGTCATAGATTCCTGAAATTGTCATGCGTGGTGTTACATTGCGCATTAAAATGGTGCGCAATACAAGTCGTATTAAAACGGTCAAATAATGCATTGTCAAATCAAGGTGCTGGGGGAGGGAGGCCTTTTCACGCACGAAATTAGTGCGTGAAAGGATAAAAGCCTTTCGCGCACAGTTTCTGTGCGTGAAAGGTTAATTTTCCTAACACTTTAAGATGTTAGGCCTCCTGAATTCGTGCGTGAAAGGCCAAAGATGAGTTTGCACTTTGGTCCTTTAACGCACGTAATTCGCGCGTGAAAGGCCCAAGTTGCATTTGTGCAGTTTGGTCCTTTCACGCACGAAATTCGTGCGTGAAACCTATTAATGTGTTTTTTTTTTTTGTACTAGTTTGGTTCAAATTTTTTTTTGTGCTAGAAAAGTCGCGGATTCGAAAAAGAACCAAAAGGAGTCGGTGCAGCTAAAACATAATAAACCAAAAGGGACTATTGGGATTTTTACACTATGTACTCTTTTAAAAACTTTAAGAGCTTGTTTGGTTGGGGAACAAGTTATCCCGGGATAACTAATCCCGAGATGACTATTCCACCCCCTATGTAGGATAAAAAAAGCTACAATCCCGATATTAGTTATCCCGCAATTTTATTCCAACCAAACGTGGGATAAGGCGGTACTAAATTTTTATCCCAGGACTAGGGATTAATTTATCTCACCTTTTGGGATAATGCTTCATTTTGTACCGTGTTTGGTAGGAGGTATAAATTTATCCTGGGATAAATTTATACCTCCTACCAAACACGGTACAAAAAATTAGTGCTAGGATATCCCAGCCTATACCATGCACCAAATGACCCCTAACAGTATTATTCTCTTAACATTAACATGATGTGATATTGTCCGCTTTGGGCCAAGCCCGCACGGGTTTTAAAAGGTCTCACATCATTAAGAGTATCCAATGTGGTAGCTCCTTTTTTTTCCAGCTACCAATGTGGTACTTTGTTCGCACACCCAATAATCTCCCTCTCGAACTAAGTTCCACGTGGCTCATTACCATAATTCACGGGTCAGAGATTCAACATGTCTGTGTGTCACCCACATCGCCAGAGTATTTACGGTCACCGAAGCCCAAAGACTATGTATGTGTCTTCAAAGCTATGGGTAAAGATTGTAAACCGGCTCATAGACAGGCAAATGCACTAAGCTGGGCCCCACGCCACACTCTGTTATCTACATACTCGTATAATATACTATACACTGATTATATACTTATTATATACAAAGTATACACTTAGTTATATACTTATTATACCCTGAATGTGTATTGATGATGGTTACAAACGTTTACGACTAAGGAGGTGACATTTCTTCTAACCGCCAGGCAAAAACTATTAACAATCATGTAATTATTTAGCAAATTGTTTCAGTATTTGCAGTGAAGGCTTCTGAAAAAACATGCTTAATCATAAATCACCAATCTGACCAAACTTTGAAAATGTGAAGGATAAACACTTCAAATATTCACCAAACGCGTAAATAAATCAAAAAGTACTTATAAACTCGTTTGACCAGCTTATAAGCTTAGGCAAACACCCTCTTGTCCTGACCAACCAAATCCTTAACCACCATTGATCAAAACCTTAAAATTTTATTTTTCTAATCCCAAATCCACTCGCCATTAAACACAGGCCTAGCCCAATCTGCTTAAATTTGAGTGAGTTATACGAATTATTTCTTCATTAGCTAAACTTGAAAGTTGAAACCCCTATAATAAAAAATACGCAATGGCCTTAGCAGAGGCCAAACGAAATAGAAAAAGAAAGAAAAAAGGTACGTCTCTTGGTTTGATTGGGATAGTTGTGCATGAAACATGCCTCAAACAAGACAATTTTGAAGAAAAGGGGTTCATTTTTTTTTAATACTAGTGTTTTAGGTGCGAAGCACATCATGATTTTCTAACCAAAAAACATACCAAACTGAAAATCATACTAAAAGACAAGATACCAAATTGGACAGACAATAGATATTCCTTGCAATTGGCAAATAATTATATGCATACTCTTGCGTCAAAAGAAAAATTACTGCACACCAAAAATTTATGCAATATTGAGCTAATATATTATGTCATCATGCGATGATAATCCATCATTCGAGTCCACTTACGACAACTGTAACACACGTTCTAGTGTTTGAATAAATAAATGAATTTTTCAAAATCCAAAAATGTAGTAATTACTAAGTTTTTAAAAATTTATCCATATCTTTAATGCGTATCTCTAGTTTTACGAAAAGGTTGAGAAGAAGCAAAAAACATAATAATATTGACAAATTACCCTTTAATTAATGTTTTTCATTGACTTTCTTAAGGGATATGTCATATTCCAAAAATTCATTTATTTTGGAATGGAGGGAAGTCATTTTTATTTATTTTAGGACTAAAATATCACTCAACTATCTCTATTTTCCTCGAAATATACTAAACACCACAAAATCCTCATCCTCTCCTAAGTCCTCAATTAGAGACAAGATTAAGAAATAAATAGCGCGCACTCTAAACAGTAATTTGACCCAGTCATAAAGGTTTTTCATATTAGTTAGTGTACAGCTCGAATTGCTACATCACACTTTGTAATTGACTCTACAATGTTTTCATTAGTAACCCTGTTGTTATTGTAATTCATTTATTAAAATTGTTGGGTTAATATGTTAAACTTGATTTCTTGTTTGAGATAGGTTTAGTTAGAGTCAACGAGAGGGCCATTAATTCAAACATCTCCAAATCGGAATCATGCCATAGAATACTCCGTTAGATTAACTGAGAAATTAATATTTGGTACAAATTCATGTGAGTGATCAAGTTCATCTTGATTTTGCAGAAAACAATGAGGATAAATTTTAGATGATAACAAAGAAATTGCTCAACCAAAGTTTAACACATAAGAATCACCGTTCTTGACTCTCTAGGAACTGCTTCTAGTCGGAGAGTCCCGTTTTGTTATGACATCAATACTTGTAGGGATTTCCTCCGATCTATTTTAGTTATCGTGTTTCTCTTATATAAGTATGCCTTTTTATTCCAGCCGATTATGTTTACCGACCTTTATATTAAAAATAGATATTCATTTTTACTTGTCCAGTTTGAAAAACTAAGAGATAATTTACCATTTCATGCCTGTTTTACCCTTACTATTAATTATTGGGTTGGAAAGTTCAATGAATTGTTAGTGGTTGCAGAACTTTTAAAGTATGTTCGATTGATCGAAAAGGGCCAAATCTGCCCTTCAACTATACGATATGGCGCACATCTACCCGTCATTTAAACATTGTCCCACGCATGCCTTTATCGTTACGTTTTGGGTTTACTTGTGCCCTTCCACTAACAGCACCCACATTCAACCCAAACTCTAGTCCTCTCTCTCTTTTTTTTTTTTGTCCTTTTGTTATAGTATAATGTTTATAATGAAATTCAGACAGTTTTATTGGTTCTCTTATTTGTTTACATTATCGAGTAAATTAATCCTTACAACTCTCAAAAGAGAAACAAAAAGGAAAAAGAACCAAAAGGAGTTGGTGCAGCTAAAACATAATAAACCAAAAGGGACTATTGGGATTTTTACACTACGTACTCTTTTAAAAACTTTAAGGGCTCGTTTGGTTGGGGAACAAGTTATTCCGGGATAACTAATCCCGAGATGACTATTCCACCCTCTATGTAGGATAAAAAATGCTACAATTCCGAGATTAGTTATCCCGCAATTTTATTCCAACCAAACGTGAATAAGGCGGTACTAATTTTTTATCGCAGGACTAGGGATTAATTTATCTCACCTTTTGGGATAATGCTTCATTTTGTACCGTGTTTGGTAGGAGGTGGCTCATTTCCATAATTCACGGGTCAGAGATTCAACATGTTTGTGTGTCACCCACATCGCCAGAGTATTTACGGTCACCGAAGCTAAGCCTGTGCACAAATTGGTTCAACCCGAATTTCCGAACCAATTCGAAACATTTCGGATAATTCAATTTGGATACTACAATTCGATTTCGATTTACAAATGCAATGGTAAAATATTAGAGTTTAACGGTTCGGATACGGTTAGTTTTAATTATCAACCGAACCGACTCGAACAAATCGAATTTATATGCCACTAATGACTAATATGACTATGACTTATACCCTGATAGTCAAACTATATATATGCTTCATACTTAATAGTGAAGTAATATTTATTTAACTTCAGAAGTGGTGCAAATGAATGTCTGCATGCACACCTTGCACTAGATATTCATGGCCTTCTTGTTGGCCTCAAGCTAACTTCCCTTCTTGTCTTTCATCTTTTCAGTGTTCTTCTCACGAGCCATCTTTGCCTTTTGGTCATTGCCTCCACCCACGACTTTGTTTGTTCTTTGATCTTAGCCTGTACAAATTAGAGTTTTTGTTTTGAGTTTTTTGAGGATGCAAACTGAGTTATTATGTTTGTCTGCTTGCAAGTTGCAAGATGCTGTATTATTAATTTGGTATATGTAATGTGGTGTTGGCGGATTTGTATGTTTGCACAAGTTGTCAAGCTCTTGTTTTGCCATGTATATGCTATTATGCTTGCAAGTTTAAGGTTTTTTCTTGGTTAATGTCTTGTTTATAAGGCTGCAAATTTAGAATCTCATTATTTTAGGTTATGTTTACTCTAAAACTGAAATGAAAATAGTTGCTTGTTTAAATTTAGAACAATTCGATTTGTGTAACCGAACCAAAATAATAAAAAACGAATCGAATTGAACCTAGAATGGATCGAGTCTGGTTGAGAATTTTAGAAAGTCAAAATTCAAAATTTCAACTCGATGATGCCAAAACCGAACCGACCCGATTCGTGCACAGGCCTAATCGAAGCCCAAAGACTATGTATGTGTCTTCATAGCTGTAAAGGTCGTACACCGGCCCATAGACGGGCAAAGGCACTAAGCCGGATCTCACGCCACACTTTGCCATCTACCTACTCGTATATATACTATACACTGATTATATACTTATTATATACAAAGTATACACTTAGTTATATACTTACTATACCCTGAATGTGTGTTGATGATGGTTACAAACGTTTACGACTAAGGAAGTGAGATTTCTTTTAACCGCCAGGCAAAAACTATTAACAATCATCTAATTATTTAGCAAATTGTTTCATTATTTGCAGTGAAGGCTTCTGAAAAAACATGCTTAATCATAAATAACCAATCTGACCAAACTTTGAAAATAAGAAGGATAAACGCTTTTAATATTCACCAAACACGTAAATAAATCAAAAAATACTTATAAGCTTAGGCAAACATCCTCTTGTCCTGACCAACCAAATCCTCAACCACCATTGATCAAAACCTTAAAATTTTATTTTTCTAATCCCAAATCCACTCGCCATTAAACACAGGCCTAGCCCAGTCTGCTTAAATTTGAGGGAGTTATACGAATTATTTTCTTCATTAGCTAAACTTGGAAGTTGAAACCCCTATAATAAATACGCAATGGCCTTAGCAGAGGCCAAACAAAATAGAAAAAGAAAGAAAAAAGGTACGTCTCGTGGTTTGGTTGGATAGCTGTGCAAGAAACATGCCTCAAACAAGACAATTTTGAAGAAAAGGGGTTCATTTTTTTTAATACTAGTGTTTTAGGTGCGAAGCACATCATGATTTTCTAACCAAAAAACATACCAAACTGAAAATCATACTAAAAGACAGATGCCAAATTGGACAGACAATAGATATTCCTTGCAATTGGCAAATAATTAAGGCAAATAATTATATGCATACTCTTGCGTCAAAAGAAAAATTACTGCACACCAAAAATTTATGCAATATTGAGCTAATATATTATGTCATCATGCGATGATAATCCATCATTCGAGTCCACTTACGACAACTGTAACACACGTTCTAGTGTTTTACCTTCAACATATGTCGAATTGTCGATGACCACTAAGTTTGCATATAAAACCTGGACGACTCAAAAGGGAGTCCGGAGCCAAAATGGCATATTTTTACAGCAATTAGACCAAAATAGGCTGTCTTTTTTTTTTTATACCCAAATGGGTATTTCGTTGATCATTCAACGAAATACCCCAGTTACTGTTCATAGCAGCAACTTTTTTTTTTTTTTTTTTGCTATTTCGTGGATTGTTCCACGAAATAGCTTTTTTTAAAAAAATTTTTTTGCATTTCGTGGAACAATCCACGAAATAGCTTCTTTTTTTTTTTTTTTTTTTTTTTTTTTTTTAATTTCGTGAAAAAAAAGATTTTTTTTTTACATATCATGACACAATCCACGAAATAGATGTTTTTTTATTTTATTTCGTGAATAAAAAAAGAAATAGGAAATTATAATTTTTTTTTTGTTTTTGCATTTCGTGTATTAAAAAACGAAATAGGATAAATTTTTTTCTAATTTCGTTCGTATAAAAAGGAAATTGGATATATATATATATATATATATATATATATATATATATATATATATATATATATATATATATATATATATTATTTCGTGTATTAATGAAGGAAATTGATTTTTTTTTTTATTTTTTTTTTGCATTTCGTAATCTAATGAACGAAATAAGTTTTTTTTTTTTTTTGTATTTAGTGAATAAAAAAACGAAATAGGAAATTATATACATATATATATATATATATATATATATATATATATATATTGCATTTCGTGTATTAAAAAACGAAATAGGAAAATAATTTTATTTTCATTTCGTTTATATAAAAATGAAATAGGAATATATATATATATATATATATATATATATATATATATATATATATATATATATATATATATATTTCATTCATGTAATGAAATATTTCGTGGATTGTTCCACGAAATGCAAAATAAAAAATAAAAATAAAAAATATTTCGTGGATTGTTCCACGAAATGCAAAAAAAAAAAAAAAAAACAGTTTTATTTATATTAACGAAACTGTTTTATTTTTAATTTAAAACTGTTTTTTTTTTATTATTATTTTGCATTTCGTGGAGCAATCCACGAAATATAAAAAAAAAATAGTTTTTTTTATATATTTTTGAAATTGATCTTATATATATATATATATATATATATTCCAAATTGATTAAAAGCCATTTTTTAATTTTTTTAAAATATATTTTTCAAAAAACTTAGTGTTTAACTGTAAGGTTATTTTAGTCAACTTTATATATCGAGAAAATTAGTCAGCTTTATTTTCAAAAATTGAAACCGCAGAAGTGAAATTGACATTCACAGATACATTATCCCTGGATTTTTACGTTGAAATCTATTGCGTATCATCATCTTATAAGTAAATAAAACTGAAAATTTCATGCCAATTTGGGGAAAATTTGAAATTGAATGTGATAAAAGGCGTTTTTTTAAAAATCGGCTCGGCCAAACCGCCTTATGGCCGTTTGTGTGCATAGATCTCGGAAAAATACCCAAAATCAAAAAAAAAATCGCGTAAATCGGACGTCCGAGCACAAAGTTATGACCATCTAAAGTTTGACGACTTTACAACTAGTTTTTCTCCCTATATTTTTTAGAATTATATTTATATTTAAAATAAAGTTACGTCTTGACTTTACAACTATTTTTTTTTTTCGTTTATTAAAAAACGAAATAAGATTTTTTTTTATTTCGTGAATATATAAATGTTTTTATAAATGAAACACAAATATATATATATATATATATTCATCCTATTTCATTGGTACATGAATGAAATATATATATATATATATATATATATATATATATATATATATATATATATATATATATATATATATATTCCTATTTTTTATTTTCCTATTTCGTTTTTTAATACACGAAATGCAAAAACAAAAAAAAAAATTATAATTTCCTATTTCTTTTTTTATTCACGAAATATAATAAAAAAAACATCTATTTCGTGGATTGTGTCATGATATGTAAAAAACAAAATCATTTTTTTCACGAAATTAAAAAAAAAAAAAAAAAAAAAAAAGCTATTTCGTGGATTGTTCCACGAAATGCAAAATTTTTTAAAAAAAAAAGCTATTTCGTGGAACAATCCACGAAATAGCAAAAAAAAAAAAAAAAAAAAAAAAAAAAAAAAAAAAAAGAGTTGCTGCTATGAACAGTAACTGGGGTATTTCGTTGAATGATCAACGAAATACCCATTTGGGTATAAAAAAAAAAAGACAGCCTATTTTGGTCTAATTGCTGTAAAAATATGCCATTTTGGCTCCGGAATCCATTGTTTTTCATATTTTAGCCCTTCAAATTTGCTTTGAAATGTCAAAATCAGTCTCTACATGCTCAAAATTCCATTGATATCCCTTTCATGCTGTATTGTTCTACTAGTAGGCAACTAGGCACGCTTAATTTAAAGCAGATTTGGAAGATAAGAGATATATAACGATTCTTTGGACATGTTTATTTTGATTGCCCGATTGAGCTAATAGGGGTGCAGTAACAGACCAATTTGTCTTCACCAAATTGGTTCTTTTCCATTGTAAACTATTCCTTTGTTCGGCTTCATTTGGCTCATATCTGTTTTTGTGATTTTTCATTTCTTTGTTTTTACCTTTTAGTTATTCCCTTCGTCCCAACCCTTGATTAATTTACCATTTTGGGGGAGTCTTGACATATGCAGGTAATGACTATTACAGCACAATAAAATAAATATACCTAATTATCACATAAAGTCAATAAGAGAAATAACGATATATGATAACAGTGGACACCACTCAATTTTCACATTATTACACCAAAGTCACTATTTTTGTAATAAAAAAATTACTGAATTTTACGTACGTGAATATCACGAAAGTTATCAAATGATATTTGTAACCAAAAAGTCACCAACTTTAACTAAGTATCACAAAAAGTCACTAAAAGTAAATAAACGAGACGTGATAACAATTACAGAGTATAACATTATTTCTACGATACTTAGACAAAGGCAAGGTAAATGACTTTTCGCTATAATAAGGGAAATTGAGTGACTTAAAATAGTTTATTGACTAGAAATAAAGTAAAAATTGAGTCATCATCCGTGAAGTGTCCCCAATATTATGACACGGTTAGGCACAATGCACATGCATGATGTCTTACTTCTCATCTTAAAAGTCCTCGTGGAGTTACGATTTGATGCATGATCTTGTTTTGCTGTTTAAGGTTTCACCTAATACATGAAACTTTCTTGCAAAGAAAGTACTGTAATACAAGGTGCACAGTCTTTCTTTTTTGGGGGACAATTTTGGCCAAGCATATCATTTCAAAATATTTATTAGAAGATTACATAACTTTGACAGAAATAGGCATATTAATGATCGACCAGAGTCCCCTTCACAAAAGGCAGATAAGGGGTACCCTCTAAATCTGAATCAGAATATCCACCATGGCCTCCACATCAACATAAAGATGTGGTTTACAACTTTGGACATCACCAGCCAGCATAATCCAAACTTAACAAAGAACACTACAAAGTGGGCTGATTGTACAAATGGATGTTACAACTGGAAATCACACATGGTACAAATTTTATATTTTTCCTTTCACTAACTACATTTAACACTAGCGAATATTATAACAGAAGCATCTAAACTCTATGAATGAAGGATAAAACAACGAATGACGACGGTGAGGCAAGAAGAAGATAATAATTGTCCAATGTGCAAGAGCTTCCTGCATCTCCTTGATTCTGATGAAGAGTCACACAAAGATGGTGCAACAATCTTTAGGCAACTCTAGGGAAGAGAGAACTAGTAGTATGAACTAAATCTTCTATTTGTTCTTTCTATTCACATGCCAACTTTGTGTCAAAGCTGCTCAAACAGATGGCGAAAGCCTGAAAGGCAGATAGAGGATACCGATAATCCATTGTAAACATATCTTTGCCAACCTTACCAAACTGCAAGATAATCTTGTCATGATCTGATGATGATGACTGAGGAGCCGGTTGTGCTGGTGTTGGGGCACCGGCTGCACGCTGTGTAGCAGCAATCAGCTGGAAATTCTTGACAGAAGCGACAGTTACCCTCCCTCTGAAATTCAGACACCAACACTGAAGCTGTTCATGCCATCTAGGTGCCTTGTTTCGAAGAACCAAAAGTCTACTCTTCGCTTCTTCATCTACTACTTCACTTGGACCCCCAATATCTGAAAACCGCGCGCTGTTGAATTCCGTTGAAGCATCGATTGATTTTGAGAAGGACATGCTCCTAAATGAGTCTTCAAGATCGGGTGGGAGAAGTTCAGGTTGGCCTGGAACAGTGCCCCCGGGTTCAAGGGCCGAGATAGGGATTGAGTGCATGACACAATTCATCCTGCGGGGCCCCCTGGTCCCGAGTACATTCAGTTCGTAGCTAACCTGTGCAATGTTGTAGCTTCCTGTAGGGACTTTGGGAGAAACTTTCTTGGAGTAGAATCTCCGGCTTCCACCAGGTGGAGGAATACTAGAACTGTTGTATGGTGGCTGGGTATCATACATTATGAACTTCGTGCCCAGAAAATTTGACCTGAAAAGAAGAAATAAAAACAGTTTAAAAGCCTTTTACAATTGGCCTGAATCGGAAACTTGCATCAGAAATTATCACGTCTATGACCCATTAAATACTTATTTCCAGTTCAAGCTAACAGCTAAATTCATACTAACAAACTTCATCACATTAAACATAATAATCTTCGCATGTTTAACAATTTATTCACCTTTTATCCAAGACAAGTCAGGGCATAAAGAATTGAATAAGTTAAGGAATGTAACCAAATAGGTCATCAGGACAGGTTCACTATTAGACACAACTGGAATGCTCCATTCGTTACCCACCATAAGAATTTATGGCATTGTAGAATGATTTTATAATAATTTTTTTGGGTAAGCATATAAAAGAGCAAACAGTCTCAAATCACCAATGCGCTCACAATATTATTCAAAGCCTCATTCCACAGTCAAAAGGGATAGAATCCAAGATGACGACTTAATTAGTTTCTTCTGTACTCTCTTTTGTCAATTAGAAAGTTCATAAGATTTCACTAATTTCCTCCCACCATTTAACTCTCTTTCGTCAGATAGAACCTTATAGATCCTATTCTCATCATCTCACAGATGCTACTTTGTAGATTTCTTGAGCCATTTTAATCATTTATGATATCGTTCCTTTTGCCAAAAAACGATAGTCTTTGACAACAAAACTAGGAAAATTAAGGATTTGAACTCTCTCAAAGCATACTTACCTAAGTTTTCCAATGTAAGAGCTGCTTGACCTTGATATGTTATCTGCATTCATAGAGATGATGTACTCTGTACAAGTGGTCCTCCGATTACGCTTTGCAGAAAGAAGAAACTTGCCATTTTCTACAAGCAAGGCTGATGAACACAAAAGGAAAAAGAAAATATCAGCAAACATCAGGCTTCCCGGTTTTAATGAAAACAAGGCAATATTTGTATAAACTTAAAAGGGAAATATCAAGAAGCTTCCAAAATGGTTCTGAACCATTAACTAAGAATCCTTTTACACAATTGACAAAGCATATTCAGTGAAAATCCGCAACTCCCATAACCAGAATAAAAAATTCCCGCTCAAACAATTGAAAAGCAGAAAAAAGACATTCTTCTGTGAATTGTGATCTGAATTTTCTGTCTATTAACTGTGAAGTTCTCCTAAGCAGACAAACATATAGGCACTAAAAATCAACCCCTTCACAAGAACTGCTTGATTCCATCTTCCACTCTGTGGAACAAGGGAATTTTATGTAAATCGTGGTGCATTACTTACAGTGAAATGATTCTTCTGTCAACCCTCGGAAATGAATCCAATCAAATCCAACTTAGAAAACAAAACCTTTTAAAACCTAAATGATCTAATGCAACAAATGGAAACATCAGATGACTATATGAAGCTTACAGATGAGCAAAAGATCTGCCCTAAATCTCACAAGCAAATTAGACTACATGTCAGTCAGCAGAAAGCCAGGAAGATAAACTTACCAGGACTAAGGCAAAGGAAAAGTTGGTAAGTTAAATTAGCTTTGTCCCTCCGGATGAAGCATTGGATGGTTCCATCCCGAAACCCAGGCTGCAAAAAAGGAATTGGATAACAAACATCACTACAATGATACAGCTCTCATCTTCCACCATAACCTTATAAAACAATAGAGAAATGATAGCAACATATGCTCCACTTTGAAAAGGAAAATCACCTGCTTAAGAGAGATGGGAAAGGTCAACTTTCCGGAGAACTCGGGACGCTGAACAATTTCTCTGCACATCTCCCTCCATGAGCGGCAAACAGCTGCACATGCGACAACATGTTTACGAGCAGGCCAAGTACTCTCACTTGCCTCCAATCTTTTAATTACATCACGAAGTAACTCTGGTGGGAGGCCTGCCCAACAACTACTCTGAATGACTATAGTAGGCTGGTCATGCAACTCATGGACAGCACTCTGAGACTTCCCTCTGTTATCGAAACTCCGCCGCCTAGATAAGTTTCCAATACTATCCCTAATATCACGAACTATACTGCGAAAAGACATTTACTGGACCAGAGCAAGGCTCCACAGGTTACTTTTGGAGTGATGGGCTCGAGTCTCCGACAACCGTGCACATTAAATATACCTGAAGAGGGAGTAGGGTATCAATTCAAACTATTCTGCATACCTTAATTACAAAGAAAATGAAGAGGAAAACTACAAAGCAAGAAAAGAAGATTCCTGCAAAAGAAGTCATATAAAGCAGTCCAAAACTAGAGACTTTACTGGAGACCACTTTCCTGCTTGCAAGACAACAATAGGAAGCAAGTCTACAACACCACTTCATCATTTAGAAAAAAGTTAATCTCACAAAAATTTAACCCCCTTACCACACTAAAAAAAAAAAAAAACTTTACTTCTAATAGCCTTTTTTAATAAAAAATTCCCTTGGTTTGCCATATTTAATCTTGTATTAGCTACTTTCCTCTCAATTTCTATTCTACTAGGGAGGGGTGGGGTAATTACAAGTACAAGACACTTAATAGAAATTTGATATACCAAAGTATATAGCAATAGACCACCATGAAACCTATAAAAAAAGATATGAGAAGAGGCCAAAAAAAGAAACAAAGAACATATCTTGGCCTGAAAACATGGCCCCAAAAAAGGAGGAAATTTCATTTTCGGATACCTGGTAAGATATCAATGACGACAAACATAAAGATTTTTATTTTTTTGGTGGCCCATCAACAGGAAAGTGATACAGATAGATATATATCTATACAAAGAATGCAATTTCCTAAATAGTTCACAAATGTCACACTTGGGTTAATCTTGTTACTATGTTTCACTTTAAACAAAAAATGTTAGTGCACACAAATTAGGCTAGCCACAAAATAATCAAACAAAAATACTTTCCCATCTTCAAACCAAGAAAATTTCTACATAAAATCAAACAAAATTTGCTTAGGTAAAAACCCAAAATGGAAGTTTCAACAAAAAAGAAAAATTAACATTAAAGCACATATGAAACAAAGTATTTCAAACATAAAAGAGAAATGATTATCATACTTACCACAAATATTTTCTTGTTGTTGTTCTTCTATTTCTCTCTCTAAACTAAACTAAAGACTTGAAAGTATTATCTGATTCTCTCTCTTAATTCATTTCTACTAAAGCCTTTATTAAATCCTCTTCACGGGTCTAATTTCTTTGTCCTTTTTGTTAATGTGGAATATAGTTAACTGCCACTTGGTGGGGCCTTTTGAATTTTTCTTTTTGTTCTTGCCCTTAAGTTTCTTGTTTTAGTTTTTAATTTGATGATGATGATGTAATAATTCATTTTTAATTTAAAAGATAATACTCTCGTGTTCAAAATAACTGCAACTTAACCTTTTTATTTTGGTTCAAATTAAGGCCACTTACATAATAATAAAGAATGAATTAATATTATTTTTTCCGATTTGTCCCTATTTACTCAAGACAATAAATAGGCAAATGTCTTATTAACTAAAGATAATTTAGTCAAAATGCTTATTTTTTTAGAAATTAAGGGGTGTGAAAAAGCGTAAATGGACACTTATTTTGAACCGGGGAGAAAAGAACAAAAGCGCTTGTCTTTTTCTTTCTGTTGGTTTTGTCTTAAATGTTTTGATGCAAGGTAGTTTGTTTTATGTTACTACACTTCTAGCAAATTTGTGCTTAAGATCGACAAGAAAGAAGAAGAACAAGTTGGGACCCTTTTTTATTTTCAAAGATTGGAGATGAGTAAATATGACGTAAGATGATAAGAGATTAATTCATTTTTTAAAAAAAAAAGTGAATGAAAACGAGGTTTAATATTTTATGAGGTAAATATGCGACACACTTTGATTTGATTGTGGCGTTGAAAAAATCAATAATAATTCCTCTTTTTTTTTTTTTAAGAAATAAGATGGAGTGACTTGCCTTATAGCCTTACTTGTTTGGATGATTGTTACCTGTCGTGTTGTGTTGTTATTATAAATAAAAATTTATTTTGATTGTTAGTCCTATTTAAATTTTATAGGATCGTATAGTTAAATTGATCATTATGTAATGACGAAAAGTCTCATTTTATGTGACGATTGGTTTCGTGTGTGTATACTGCTAAAAATGATTTAAGATAACAATCAAATTTGTTTTGAAGGGTTAAAGATAAGTAAATCGTATTCGATCAAACCCTTTTTCTTGTGGTTAAATCGAGAAGTGTATGTAAATGCAAGAATGTAAATGGCATAAAATAAAGAGACAAGCTAGATAGAAATATAGTATGAAGCTTATGGTAATTTTGAAAGCTCAATAGTGGGTTAGGGTTACAAGTGTGAAAAATGAGATGTTCCTTCTTCGGGAAGGTATTTTATTTAAACATACTCCAGATTTTTCAACACAAAAGCACAAGTGAAATGACTGCTTCGCAGTACAAATGTCTCATCGAACAGTGACCCAAGACTCGAGACTGACTGATGAGACAGGGGTTATTGGAAATGCATTCCAACTGTAAAAGGAGTCGGGATCGGGGGAGAGAGAGCTCAATGCAAGGACTCTATTGTTTACTCGACCACATAGTATCCTATGTCTTGCAAGGTGGAATCGGCCCAAGACATACTTGTGAGGATGATGCGAGGGCGCCTCCAGCTTGTGACTACGAACTTTCCTGTTTATCTGGATCGGGCTGAAAAAATACCTTGGCGTGTCAATTAATTGTTCCACCTATCAAGCCCGATTTTCACCCCATACAGTGTGAGCACATCGTCATTTTATTTTTTTGGTCATTTTGTCTTTGCTTATTATCTAATAATCATATTTTACTATTTACCCTGCTTTTTTATGGTAGCTCTACTGTGCATCCTACTTTTCTCAAGGTTTATCCTTCAAATTGCTCATGTATGGCATTATGTAACGACGAAAAACAACACAATTTATCCAAATATTATATTCATCAATACAATTCAATACAATACAATACACAATATAACATAATACGATACATTATGAAGCAATATCTAACAACCATCCAAATAAGGTTAAGCAAGAATATGCTGAAATTGTATGTTATCAAGATTCCACATTTCTCACCTAATTAAGGAGTTGACATTAGTAGGTTTGAGGTTCTGTCAGTGTGTGTGATTCTAGAGCCCGTTTGGATAAGGTGAAAAAAAGTGGCTAAAAGTTATTTTATACATAAGTAGTTACGTGTTTGGATAAAAGTACTTAAAGGATTTTTAGAAGTAAGGGTAGTATTGGAATTAACATCAAATATAAGGGATAAAAGGGTAAAGTTGTTGGTCAAACCAAAATAAGTTGGTGTGGAGCAACTTCTTGGGTTTGGCTTATTTTAAGTACTTTTAACTTAATTTAAGTTGTTTTCTATGTTTGTCAAATACTCAAATAAGTTAAAAATGACTTATAAACTGTTACACCTCGGAAAATTTTCCGTTGGTACGCAAGAGAACGAACTAGTGATGAATATGAGTGCATGATGTGCATGAGCAAGAAACGACGTTGATGACCTTAGGCGAGATTTCGAAAGTATCCGATGTGAGACGAGGAAGTTGGCTAAGTTAAGATGAGATACAAAGTGAGCAATGCATGTGCATGGACGGGGGTGATTAAAATGAGAAGTCTAAGAAATATGGGAAGTTGCAGAATTGCAACTGCCCAGTGGTCGTATTGCAAAATACGGACCGTAAATTGCTATACGGTCCGTAAACTGGCAGTCGTAAACTGCCATGCAAAAGCTTTAGCTTTCTGCCAGCCGAGGAAATGGTTAAATACGACCTGGTGGACGGACCGTAAAGTGATTTACGGCCCGTAAACCATGGTCGTAAATCACCATGCATGCAGCCTTAAGTTTCTGATTCTGCTTAAGCTTAAAGACGACCACGAGGGACGGTCCGTAAACTGAAATACGGACCGTAAACCTCCATGGACGACCACTGTTCACCCAGCACAGATTTTTCAATTAATTAAATATGAGGATCAAGACTTGTCTTATTTCATTTCCACATTACACCACTTCTCTCTAAAACTTCTCTTTACATTTATTATATGAGTTTTCAAGGATTATAAGCCACCAATAACATTAAGACAAGTGAATCAAGGATAAGGGAATCATCAAGGATCATCCAAGTCAAGAAATGCTAATGGAGAAAAACTAGGGTTTTGCTCAAAGTGGAGTATTATTAACCAAAGCTTGTTCCTACAACTTCTAAGGTAAGATTCATGATTTTTACAAGATGTTTAAGGTATTGGAGAATTAAAATACATGGATTGTAGAAAATGTTGTCAACTAGGTCATGAATGGTGAATAGTGACATTTTGAGGAATAGTTTGAATTGAATTATGAATGTTGTTGTGTTACGATATGAATGTATTATAAATGGTACTAAGATCATGAACTAGAAACTTTAGACGAATAGACGAAGTTGGAGGTCCTGACCATAAATATGGGAGAATTAGAAGCAAATTGAGAAATCTAGATAATGTGGATGATGTGAACGACTAATGGCCATTGTTATAATATTAATGAAGGTATAGACGCTAGCATTGGAAGGAAACGTGCAAGTGTAAAATAGTCCGACGAAAAGGTATGTAAGGCTAACCCTTCTTTCATAAGGCATGGTTCTTGGCCAAATTTCTAATTCCTCTATATGAGTATGTTGTATTCCAGTGATTGACACTCCGAGCTCATAAGCTCACGATCCTTAACATGTACTACGATTGTACTACGCCCCTCATATGACGAGTAAGCCTAAGATATGGATGTAGCAATAATGACGATGATAGTGATGACGATGATAATAATAATGATGCTAAAGGTGCCTACGGGCTATTATATTCACATGTGCCTACGAAGGGCTATAATGACACCCCGAGCTTATAATGCCGGGTAGAATATATGTATATGGATGTATATATGTATATGATTATGTATAAAGTATGTATACGATTACGTAACGCGCGCACACGTCTGCAGATGGTACGGATAACCCTGAAGCCTTGGTAGGGCCAGGTAGAAATAACATTAAGCCTTGGTTGGCTAAGTACGTATGAAACACCGAACCTTATGGTCGGGCACGCTATGTATGTATATAAGTGTATGGCTATGCATATAATATGAATATGAATGTGAAAAGACTATGTATACGAATGCGAATAAGGACATGTGTACAAATATGAGCACAAGTATGGTACGAGTACTATTATGGAATACGGATGATGTCGTAGGTGTACAAATACGTATGAAAAATGGAAATTCCTACGAAAGGCAGGTAAGCGCTATGACGATGATATTATTATCTCCCCTCCTATGCTATTTCATATGTTGTTCATGATGCTTATTTATTGATGTTGCTCATGCTTTACATACTCAGTACATTCTTCGTACTGACGTCCTTTTGTTTGTGGACGCTGCGTCATGCCCGCAGGTGCACAGGGAGACAGACTTGATCCATAGCTGCCTATTCGGAGATTACATAGAGAGCTCCATTTCCTTCGGAGCCATATCTTTTGAGTACTCATTCTTTTGTGTATATAATTATGGGCATAACGAGGTCCTGTCCCGCTAATGTGATATGTTATACTCTTAGAGGCTCGTAGACATGTGTGTGTGTGGGTAGATGTGTTTGGCCTTGTCGGCCTATGTTTAGTATATCATTTTGTCGGCCACGTGGGCCCATGTACATTGATGTGGCATAGATGCCTATGATGATATAAATGGGTTGTTGTCCAAATGGGACTAGTTGACGAATGAATGGAGATGCATGTATAATTATGTGGCTCACCTAGATGTAAGTATAAGAGTAAGCTAAGAGGGTGCTCGGGTGGGTTAGCACCGGGTGCTCGTCGCGGCCCCGAGTCGGGTCGTGACATAAACTGATTTGACCAACTTATAAGTCAATCCAAACGGGCTACATATCTTTTCTCTATAAATCAAAAGTACATTTTGTTGTTTAAGATTGATAGGGGCTAATAGCACTTTTGCATTCTTAGTTATTGATAATTTTTTATTTTAATTATGGTGATATTTGATTAAGTACATTTAATGTTTAATAAATTAAAATGTGCAATTTTGATCTCTTTACTCGTGAA
Source organism: Lycium barbarum (assembly GCF_019175385.1). NCBI lineage: Eukaryota > Viridiplantae > Streptophyta > Magnoliopsida > Solanales > Solanaceae > Lycium > Lycium barbarum. The sequence goes on along the minus strand of NC_083338.1, from coordinate 133,053,519 downwards.
TATTCACAAATTTTTAGATTATTAATCGTTCCTCCATTTAATAACTCATGTGTTTGCCTAGACTTGTTTGTTACTCTATATTTGATGGTAATACACTTCAAAAAATAAAGTAAATATAATCCTATATAAAAGGGTCAAATAGCACATTTTAATTAATCGAATGTTAATTGTATCGCAGCATAATCACAAGAAATAAAATCAGACATTACCAATAATTAATGGCTCAAAATTATACTGTTATCTCAATTTATGGTACTCACCACTCTAATAATTACTTCAAATTCTATCCTTATCGGTTTGTAATTCATAATTGGCATGACGTTTTGGCTTATACTGCAAAGCTTTTCTGTACTAAGTATTGTAATGAACAATTACTTAAAAGAATGCTTTACCTTTGAGTAGTAATCATTAAAGAAAAAAATTTAGAACATAGTTTTCCATTCTAATGATAACATTATTGTACAGGTTGGACAATTGGACACAAGCATATTCAATAATAGGAAAATATTTTCGACTTCATAGATGTAAAGCCTACTCTAAGCATTTTAAGGCAAGAACTAAAATTAAACTTTAATTGATTAGAGAGCCGAAGTCAGAGATTAGTTTCTTAGTAACATAACACTAGACAGTTTATATAAAACACCAATTGTTGTTAGTCTTGTTACCTATGTGGCCACAATTGTCAAAGAGTTGTTAAGAATGCTGAATGCATATATCTCGTGACACCTTATTTTATTCTTTTAAAAAAATTCTTCTTCACTGATGTGGCCAAAATCTCTCTCTTTCTAATTGGGTGATCAAAAGAAAACTAGAAAAAGCATAGCTTGTCTCTTTTCCTAAATTACAATCATCAAATTATTTGTACAAACATGACTAAGGTATCATCCTTTAGATTAAGAATATATCTGAAATCAGCTGAACTCAATAAGAACAAAAGTTTCACTAGCTTGAAGGTTGACCGTATATTATACATGGAGCCTCTAAAATTTTGGAAAAATAATGATGTCAAAGCTTCATATCGCCTAGTTTAATATTGGTTGTCTGCTTATCATAACTCTTCTAATTTATTTTTTTAAAGTTCAAGATCGATAATGTGAACAAGTTCACCCAGACATAATTAAGGTACTTTTACTTTGCTATAAATGGTCATGTAAGCACTTAAATAACAATAACGAGTCAAATACTTTAACTTTATCTTACTTATTCAATTCAATCTTGATTTGCTACATTTAATGTCATACACTCCCTTAAAATGAAATACTTACTCACATTCATTGTTGGTATTAAAATAAATAATTTAACTTCTAGAACCTCAAATTAAAGTTAAACAATGTTAATTAATCATAATTAAAAGTAAAATTTATTTGAAAATTATCTATTTGTTGTAATACCTAGTAAACAAGCTAACACTTGCGGTTGGCCAACCGTTTCCTTTTCCATCCGTTACAAGAGGGAAACTCGTCACAGAGTGGCGCATTAGACTTATCTATCAGACGTTTTTGGAAATGGCTTACTAGATACTTCGAAGTCCTTTATCCCAACTTGCTAGAGATGTGGCGGGTACTATCGATGTGAAAATCTTCTGTGGCACTCGTTTGAAAAAACATAAAACTAAAAATAAATTTGCAAAGGACGACAAAATTAATTGACACCTCTTAGTCCCCCTTATCTAAAAAAAATTCCAACCGTCAAATTACTTGTACAAAAATGACTAAGGTATCATCTTTAGATTAGGAATATATCGAAACCAGCTGAACTCAATACGAACTAAAGTTTC